>NC_030417.2:36364646-36394646 GCF_001660625.3 Ictalurus punctatus
TAATAATAATGAAATCACAGCAGAACTTCTCGGTGCTTTTCTTTTCTAAAACGTTTGCGCCACTCATGCAGTTTTGCTCTATAGACTCGCGCTCATCTAACGAGATCAAATGAGAGACTTGACTAATTTGCCGCGTGGGACTTGCAGATACTGATCTCCAAGACGCAGAGACGTGGGAAGCTAGCAAACGTGTAACGATGACTTCTTGTCAGACTCGCAGACTTGAAACGAGCAGTAACAGAGACGATCGATACGTTCAAGTGCCTGAAATAAAAGGAGAGGAAACAGGAAAGGAGAAAAAGAGAAAAAAGTATCCTGTGTGTGTGTGTGTGTGTGTGTGTGTGTGTGTGTGTGTGTTCCATAAAACCTCATGCTAGGAGTTGAAGATGTTGGGCGGATCTACTTTCTCCTCTGCTTGGTGAACGTCACGGCATCAGAAGGCAGGAATTAAATTACCATCTTCTCCTTCTCTCTCTCTCTCTCTCTCTCTCTCTCTCTCTCTCTCTCTCTCTCTCTCTCTCTCTCTCTCTCTCGTTTTCCAGGGGGATTCCAGCCTTCGGAGTCTTTGTGTGCATGACTGAGTGTCTGTACTTGACTGGATGTTTGGAGAGATTATTCTTAAAGAGCAAAACCCGTACCCGTAGACTCACTACACACATAAAAAAAAAAAAAAACCCACTCATCTCCAGACGTTACTTGACTTTCTCAAAGTCTGCTGTACTATTTAAAGTATGTGTCCCTCGTCGTCCCGGCTCCTCGGTATACGTTTGGGCATGTTTTGATATCTTAGTGCTGACCAAAATTGTCCCATTGTGGAAGTCTTGAACCATTGTGGACGTTTTGCTGGTTACTTACCCTCTAGCTTTAAAACCAGTAAATAAAAGAGCTGAAAGGTTGAAGGTTATGCTTAGGGGTAGGTTTAGGTGTAGCATAGCATTCTTTTGCTGCACTGATAGATTCTATACGAGGTCTGTGTGCGATTGAGTGCGTGGTTGTGTTCTCATGCATGAGTTATGCATTTCATGGCAGTTGCTGCAGTCTAAACGCGAACAGATGTGTGCATCCGGTTGATCGACTTTTCTCGCAGACAGAAATGCTGATAATCATACTGATGAATGAAGTATATAATGGCGACCTAATCGCTATTAGTGCCACGGGTTAACAGGAAAGGAAAAATATTACACACCTCGAGGTTTGTACTGAAGGACCGGATGCTCTTCAAATCCTAATGAGGATAAATAAGCGATCACATGCAGGCTTGTTTTAATCACAACAATACCGGACTTTTCACAATGAGACCCTGAAATAAAACGACACAAACATGTTTTAGCATGTACGATAAATACCACAAAGGCCTACTAATAGGTTAATTAAATGAGCCCCTTGTTTGTTTTATATATAAGTATCCCAGGAGTGGTAAAAGGTAAGCAAAACACACAAAGTGTGTAGAGAAACTTTGATGATAGAGAAACGTCCTGTTGCTCTAGATGTTTAGTGTCTTTTACTGCATTTACTGTGTTATTTACTGTGTATACATAGGGGTGTCCCGTACATCCAGTACCACAGGGTTAATGTACTGTATATTTATACAAACAGTAATGTACAAATGTCATTCCACATTATTACACATAACTTTATTTACGGACTTTAATGTTGTGAATTCTTTATATTTCTGGATTTCTTGAGTTACTACTGATGTCTGGTGAAAATTTCATGTGAATAACCTCATTGGAAATACATTTTTATTGAAAAAAATGTTGACGCGTCTAATACGAATTTCCCCCCTCTATAGCTAAACAAGGACATAAAACCAAATAATTACACTAACAGGAAATTAAAGTCAAGGAGAACTATATCTATCTATCTATCTATCTATCTATCTATCTATCTATCTATATATATATATATAAATTCCGTAAATAAGTTTTGAACGGGACACCCTTATATAGATCTCTCTGTATAGATATATGTATATATAGTATGTGCAAAAGTCTAATGGGGCAAAAGGCCATCTTTACTATAGATGTTTATTTTATGACTTCTGATATTTCCAAACATTACTTTTCTAATAAAAAAAAGTCAATGTTACAGAAAAAAATTCAGTTAGGAAAGCGACAAATTGCAAAAAAACAAAAAAAACAACAAAAAAAAAACAATAAAATGCTGGGTTTTCTGCAACAAAAAAACAAAACAAAAAACAAGTGAGTGTGACAGTCGGAGTTTCCAGAAGAACTTTAGCAAGATGCTCGATAAAACTCACCAGCTCGTTTCCTTATAAAACTCCACACGTTGTACCGGAGACTGCTGATTTTTATTTATTTATCAATGGGTTGTCAGATGAGATATCGACTTTGTTTTCGTTTATTACTTCTTCCTGCTCCCTTTATAGTATTTCTTAATGCAGAAACATTTCATTTCAGTGTTTTGAAGGCATCTTTGCTTTGCTTTGCTTTAAACACGCACGTTAACATAAATTCGAACAGAAACAGCCTGGAAGTCATGAACACCGTTCTTCCAAAAGTTATTCCTGCACTCGTTGCGTTGATGTTGGTGGAGGAGAGCACAGTCCAACATGTCACTGGGCCTGTGTCGATAATCATTTATCAGCGCACAGTATTAGTCCTGTGGACAGTTTGAAGTAGTGAAGCGTGCTATTTGCATGGGAACGTGAGGGTTCGTGAAAATGAAAAACTTTGAATTTCTTTAAGCAAAACTGTGGGCTAGCTTGCTAGCACATGCCTGCGTTACATTATCCACAGCTGTCCGCATTGCTAGCCACAAAATACTAGCACACTGCAAACATTTTTGCAACAGGAAATAACCACCTTGGATGTAGTCAAATTGATCTAGTTTTTCCTGTTATAAGATTCTAATAAACCAAATATAAGCTGATTCAGCCTATTTCTAGACATTTGTTATGTTGGGGTTTTTTTTTTGTTTTTTTAAACTAATTTCAAGCTTAAAATAGTCTAGTCTTGTTCTATTGGTAAATAATTTAGCTAATTGTTAGCATTTATGTCTAGAAAGAAGCAACATTTTCAAGCTTGGAATTAGTTAGAAATGATAGAAATGGGTTTTAGGTTAATATTTGGTTTACTGTAATCTTAATGATAGGAAATACTAGATAAATTTGACTATTATGAAGATATTTCACTCGCTAAGATGACATTTTTTGCAGTGCAGGCAGAGAGAGAAAAAAGTGAATTTTATCTCCATCTTAATCCTAGTGTTCTGTATGGCAGTGCATGAGTCAGCATTTTATTTTTCTTCCGATGTGCGCTAAGCAACAGTAAGAAACAAGCAGGGCACACGTGTAAAAGTTTGATGCAACCTCAGTGTAATAATTAACAGCTACTGTTTGTTTTTTGTTTTTTTGTTTTTTTTACGTCAATGAGATGACAGTCCCATCTTCTTGTTTTCTATCGGCTCGCAAGCCTGAGGCTTGTGAATTCACAGGTCAAAGTTCACCACAAAATTAAAATCAACACGAAGCTACGGGATCCTATTTTATATCCCGTGTCCCAGTGAACTGACATTTCCACAAGGTGAATTTTATTTAAGTTTAATCTGACCTTGGGTTTGTTTATTTATTTATTTATTTATTTATTTATTTATTTTTTAAAGTGCAATTTTCAGTTGACTCCCATATCGCTGTAGCGAGGGTTCAAAAATCACAAATGCTACTACCAAACCACAGATATATCATTTCCACCAGGAGGAAAACTGACCGAATTATACAAGTCATTGTATCCAAATATGATCAATTATGCAATATATCACTGTTCAACAGAATATTATAATGAAGCGTATTGTGGACGGAAAGAAATATTGACTTTGTATTAAATTTTCATTAAATTTCATCTCAAGTAACAAATTTGGTTATGTTGAAAGGGTTCAAAAAGGTTAACAAGGACACCAATGAAAACTTTATTTGCACCCTTGCTATCAGAATAATCCTGTGTAAAAGTCGGATATGATATAAGTTTTCCTCATCCATCCATCTTATCCTACACAGGGCCCCGGGGGAGTCTGGAGCCTATCCGAAGGAACTCGGGACACAAGAACTCGGGTTCCAACCCATCACATGGCACATTCACACAATATGGACAATTTTGAAATGCCAATCAGCCTACAATGCATGTCTTTGGACTCAGGGAGGAAACTGGAGTACCCGGAGGGAACCCCTGAAGCACTGGGAGAACACGCATACTCTGCACACACAGGGCGGAGGCGGGATTCAAACCTCCAAACCTCGGAGGCGCGAGGCAAACATGCTAACCACTAAGCCAGTTGGTCGTAGACATAATTAGGCTCAAGTCTCCATAGCTGCTTTGTGACGTTGTCTATTGTTAAAAGCATCACACACACACACACACACACACACACACACAAATGAAATTCAAAACCCCTTATTATATCATGTACTTTGTTTTGTTAGTGATGGGATGATTGCAGGATGTGGAGAGTCACCGCACAGGGTGGAAGCTTATCGTAAATGCGTATTATTCGTTTAAAATGTTTAAAAAAAATTGTGCACAGCCCAAACTGTCAATACGATGAGGCTCACTGTGCGATCAATTGACCAATAAGAATAATAGTTTAGAGACTACAGAGAATTGTTAACACTGATTTCTTCCACCCAGTCCTGTTCTGGTGTCCTGTCTAGTCAGCATGCACAGTTGTATATTTTGAACACTGGTGTGTGTTTGTGTGTGTGTAATCCTGTGCTGCATTACGTACTACTGTATCGTGTGTGGCGCCTGTGTTAAATTCCCGAAGAAACAACATTTTGTTCCACTGTGTACAGGTTCTCCGAGGCGGAATGGCAGAAAAATAAGGGGAAATGTACCGGAGATATCATTATAGCTCAGGCTAGTAGGGGTGTCATGAAAAGACACTCTTAGTATCTGTTTAGTGCTCTGTATCTGTATTTGAATTTAACACGTTAACGAGAAGGCCCACCAAAACCCTGGAAAAAACGGGATTCCGGCTCTGACAATTCGTCAACCTCAGCTACGTCGCTCGAGTTCATAATCGGTCTCGCGGTTGTTCTTTTGGTTCGTACTTGCTTGCAATATTTTCAAACTTTTTTCTCAAAACAAACTAGTAGCCTAAATGAACCAACACAGCCCAGACTAAGTGGTTACCTCACGTCGACGTTAACAAACGTGGTCTGTCTTTGCCGTAAGAGCATCATATCTGACCACGGTAAATACCGTGGTGAGAAAGAAGAGCGTCTGTATGGAAACTGTATGGCTATAAACAACGTAACTTCTACTAGAAACTTCTGCTTCATAATGTACGTTTATAGGCGAGATCTGTTATTCTGATCTGACCTATTCTCGTTTCGCGGCGCTACATTGTTCCGCACTGTTTCTAATTAAAGCTCTGCCGTGAAGGTTTGCCCGCTGCACCACACCCTCCGGCAGCCACCGTCTAAAATCAGATTAGCAAGCGGTGTCCCAACAGACACATGATTTATCTCGTGTACACTTATCTCCCTGTAAGTGAAGGAAATCCACAGTAAAGGAGAATAAAACCACACCACAGTCACGCCACCAGCCTGAGAGAAATGAAACGCCGCTTTTACAGCTTTTACTGAAAATAAAAGAAAAACCCTACAACCCCAGTTACTCAGCGGAGATTCATCTTTGAGCGCCTGAGCTAGGAAAATATGCGTTCGGACACAGACAGACACAACACCCTGAACCGTGAGCCAAGTTTTGGTACGTTTTGGATGCTAAGTGCACGAGATGTAAGGTAAAGACAGAATGCTGCTATTGTGTGAAGGACCGAGCGTGAAATTGACTGCCTCAAGGGCACGCATTAGACTGGAAATATGAGCTTACACGCACACACACGCGCACACACGCACACACACACAGGTCTGAAAGAATGCCGGGATTAATAGTTGCCAGTGGAGACAAAGCAATCGGGTCACCGAAACAGGCACCTGATCAACATTTGCACAGTAAATACGGACTCCAAGGCGAAAGCCGTCCAGATAGACGAGTCTCGAAACTTTACAAACCGCCACAACCGCTCAGGTTTACTAACCTCATTTGATGGGTCGTAACCTTGAAAAAGAAGGACCAAGAAAAGCAAAAATATGTGCATGGAAACACACACACACACACACACACACACACACACACACACACACACACAAACACCGTCCTGCTGTCATGTGCTCCTGTTTTTTTTCCTCCTCCCAAAACCCCTGCTTGTTCATGTCATGTGAGACCCATTTGCTCGTCAAGAGCTGTCTCCTTCACACCCTCCACCTACAAAATAAAGCCTGTTAAAACAGCACCCCCCCCCCCACTAACACCCTCCCTCCCCCCCTGTCGCCTACCTAACTCTTTCACACACACAACCACACACAGACACACAATCCTGAACACACTCACAAACACAAATGTCCATTCATGCCTGCGAAGCCTCTGTGCCATTTCGGTTGATTGTGAGGAATAGAACGAGAACGGCAGCGAGGAGATATGGAGAGGGGGAAATTAGGGGCCATGTAGAGGGAGTGCTCTGTTTTAGGGAACTTTTTTTTTTTTTTTTTAATTCGAAACAGCTTTCCCTACAGACACGTGAGGGAGAAACCTGATTACAGAGCCGTTCCGAGTGACGTACGCGGGTGTGAACGTGTATGCATTAGCACCAGACAGAGATAGAGACAGACAGATATCTGACCAAGCTTGCAAGCAATAATAATAACCCAGCTGTTTAAATACAAATATATAATTAGATTCATATATATATATTTTGTACAAATATTATTTACAGTGCTTTAAGGCACACCTTAAACACAGTTTACTGCGAGAATGAATTCCATGTCCAAAAGGTGTTCTCTTCCTCCTGCTCCTCCTCCTCCTCCTACTCCCTCACGGCTCGCCTCCCTTCGTCCAACGCTTGCTGGTTTCCCAGGTGGCATCTCGATCTTGCTCTAGGAGTCGAGGAGGAAGGGCAAAGAGTGTCAAGAACGACGAGGACGAGGGAGGGAGCGTCTCGGCACGTGGCACGGAAATGGTCACGTTTGTTTTTTTTATCCTTTTTGGAAATCCTTGGGAAAGTCGGCTTTTCATTTGGCTTTACGTTTACCTTGTCCGTTTGCAGGAACGAAATAACAACAAAACAACAGCAATAAAAAAAAAACAAACAAAAAAAACACAAACGCCTCTAATCTCCTCATTCCCCAAATGTCTTATAATTGACATACGATATTCAACAGCAAATGTCAATAATGACCAATACTGATGATAAGCACAGACAAATGAATTCCACAGTCTATCGTTGTGAATTTTAAAAAAAAATGCATTTAGTCATTAATAGGTCCAAAAAACTTCCAAGAAAGTAACATTTTTTGCTGTGTCCTTATGTGTGTATGTGGATGAAAAAAGTGTCTCTTTGTCTCTACACCGTGGTCTCGCCGTGTTGTCCGCTGGTCAGGCGCGTGTAGAACTTCTTCCACGAGTGCAGCGTTTTCCCGGACCAGATCCAGAAACCAGAGGTGATGCCCACGATGAGGGTCATGAGGTATTTGATCATGTAGACGGTGAAGTCGGGGCTCATGCGTGGTGCGGGCTGCATGGGACACGGGATAGCCAGGGTCTTGCAGTGTGTGCTGATCCAGCTGCGCTCCCAGTGCCCACGGAAGGCCTGCTCGTAGAAGAAGCAAGCGATGACGATGGTGGCCGGCACCGTGTAGAGCACGGAGAAGACGCCGATGCGCACCATAAGACGCTCCAGCTTTTCCGTCTTGGTTCCGTCATGCTTCATGATAGTACGGATGCGGAACAGAGATACGAAGCCCGCCAGCAGGAAGGACGTGCCGATGAAGAGGTAGATGAACAATGGTGCCAGGACGAAACCACGCAGAGGGTCAATGTTGCTCAGGCCTACGAAGCAAACACCGCTCAGAACATCGCCATCGATCTGTCCCATGGCCAGGATGCTGATGGTCTTCACCGCCGGCACGGCCCAAGCCGCCAGGTGGAAGTACTGCGAGTTGGCCTCAATGGCTTCATGTCCCCACTTCATCCCTGCAGCAAGGAACCAAGTCAAGGACAGAACAACCCACCATATGGAGGATGCCATGCTGAAGAAATATAGCATCATGAAGAGGATGGTGCAGCCCTCCCTTTTCGTGCCTTGGACTATTGTCTTATAGCTGCCTTCAAAGCTCCCGTTGCATGCCACTTTGTCTCCCAGGAAATAGCCAGTAATGTACGCGATGGACACCATGGTGTAGCAGCCGGACAGAAAAATGATGGGGCGCTCGGGATACTTAAAACGCTGCATATCCACTAGATATGTGGTCACGGTAAAAAGTGTGGACGCACAGCACAAGCACGACCAGACTAGAATCCAAACGCGAGCAAATTCAATCTCCTGGTCGGTGAAGAACATGTAGGCTCCATGAGTCCTGGATGACTCACATGGGGCGCCACAGTCCACCTCCCCGAGGAACTTGTAGTTAAGATAGGACGGGACCTTGAGAGACGGTGGGCAGCGGAATGGCCTATCTGGCGTGGAATATAAATGGACCCCAGGAGTGCCTGCTGCCGGCACGTGTGCGGGTGCCACGGTGGCCGCCGAATCATTCTGCCCAACGCATATCTGACCATCTCCCAACACGGGGAAGTTCTCACACCTCAGGCGCTCCGGCCACTGAAACCCGAACTTGTTCATGAGCGCCTCGCAGCCGTGCTTCGCTCTTTCACATATAGACCGACAAGGAGGAATGGCTTTTTCCAAAACGGTGCAGACAGGCGCATACATGGAACAGAGGAAAAACTTGAGCTCTGGAGAACACTGTACCTTGACAAGCGGATAAAACTGGTGGACCTCCAAGCCGGCGTCATCTTGGTTGTAGTGTCCGACCAAGTTCGGCATGATGGTTTGGTTGTAGGCAATGTCTGTGCAAAGTGGAATAGTGATCGGTTGACAGAATCCGTGCTCGGGCATGGGTCCGTGATCTCCTTGGTACTGAGCAGACACTGAGACCAGGCAGGAGGACAGCAGCAATGTCAAGAAGGCAGCCGAGCTCCCACTAGTCTCCATTGTCACGGGTCAAGCGCCTAAACTTGAGCTAAAACGTCTCTTTCTCGAATGTCTGCACAAAGTTAAGATTTAAAATAACACATCATAGTCTGTAACTGAAATCATCCGGAACGAGGACTTCACGGGTAAACTTTCACGTCCAGTGGAAACGTGTTGCTCCGCGCGCAGAGACTGCCTGACTTTTTTTCTCCACTCTTTGTCCCATTGGACGGTTTCAAGCCCCCTCTCTCTCTCTCTCGCACTCTCTCTCTCTCTCCGTCCCTCCCTCTCTCTCTCTCTTCATGTTGTCTTGCAGTGATATGAGAAAGAGGAGGGATTCAGGGGCGGTTGAAACAGACACTCTTCCAGACTTCCTCAGCTAAACTGAGCTGCCGTCCGGTGGATTTCTGAGGAACCACATGCTGGTGACCTTCTCTCTCTCTCTCTCTCTCTCTCTCTCTCTCTCTCTCTCTCTCTCTCTCTCACACACACACACACACACGGCAAGGCACCAAAGTTTACACATATAAGCTGGGGCAAAGCTGTGTTTTTGTTTTAAAATTTCCCACTTCCACAAGCAGTTTCTTATACATTAATAAAACAAATCTCTCTCTCTCTCTCTCTCTCTCTCTCTCTCTCTCTCTCTCTCTCTCTCTCTCTCTCTCTCTCTCTCTCTCTCTCTCCCAGTTCAATTCAACAAGCTTTATTGGCATGACTGTACACATGTACAGTCAAAGCATTACAGGAATGAGAACTGTTGTTAGTAAACAGATTAGTTAAAACATAGGCTATCTCTATCAATCTCAATCCAAATTGATGTATCTAAGGCATTTTTATTGGAATCCTGAACAAACATTTAGTCAGAAATACACTGCCAATGCAATGTGAATGTTAAAGAAAAAGAAATAATATGAGTTATACAACAATAACAACAACAACAATTACAACAACACCAACTACTACTTCTACTACTAGTATTACTACAACTACTACTACTATTACCAAAAGAAGAAACAAACAAGCAAATGTAATCAGTAGCTACAACAACATCACATTTGTATCATGAATACTACTACTACCATGACAAAAAGAAACAAACAAATAAATAAATAATAAAATATACTACTACTACTACTACTACTACTACTAATAATAATAATATGTTAAATATAAGTACTACTAAAATAATAAAAAAAATCAAAAATATTTTATTAAGTACCTAGAATAATCTATCTATCTATCTATCTATCTATCTATCTATCTATCTATCTATCTATCTATCTATCTATCTATCTGTCTATTAAACACTGCCACCTTGTGGTTATGTACCCATAATGCAACAATAATCGGACTTCTTGTAATAAAAAAGTACGCTTACAAACCAAGCAACAAGTCTATCTATCTATCTATCTATCTGTCCGTCTGTCTGTCTGTCTGTCTGTATAAAATTAGCCATTTAAGGTATTTTATTGTCATAACAAGAGTGTATTTGGCAAAATTACATTGCTAAAGCTTGTTCCAGTGGGTTAATGTTAAAGAAAAAGAAATAATACGAATTATAATACAAATACATATACATATACTACTAATAGAAGTAAGAAAAAAAGTAAAGAAAAAGAAGAAGAGGAGGAGAGAAGGAAACGGGAAATATTTATTTTATTAATGATTTTATTGCAGTTAATAAGGGCAACGATTCACTACAACTACCAAAACAAACAAACAAACAAATAAATAATGTTACTACTACTAGTACTACTAATACATAGATAAGAAATAATCTCTATATTAGACTTCTACACGGAATCCTAGCAGTTTTGTTTAATGACGAATTCTTTTATTTTCATACATTAATCATACACGACTCCGAATCAACCGATTCGATGTCTTTAATGTTTATTTTATGCTATGGTTGCTGTGGTTCAGAATCCCCGCCCCTTTAACGAATGTGGGTTATGATTGGACAGTCCTATTCCGAGTGACCAATCAAAATGCACGGAATATTTCACCGTCAAGTTAAATGGTACAGGACAAACGCTCACGAGCATCGATAATCGCGAGCAAACTTTTCTCCTTTTTTTTGTCATAACGCGCGAGCTCGAGACATCGGACCCACATCGGAGTCTCATCTGCGTTCGTTGGTTCTGAACATTAAAATTGACCTTCACATAAATAACTTTAGTTCACAATCGTGTAAGGAAATTGTTATAAGAGCTCATTTCATCCCGACGGGTAACTTAATTTGCTGTTGTTAGCCATGGAGGTAAGAAGAAAACGTCATCGTTAGAGCTAATTATGCTAGATAGCTCGTTTTAGCTTAGCTTAGCTTAGTTCTGCTACCTTGCCTAAGTTCTGTCAGCTGAAGGCAAACTTTTACACGGCAAACACCGCGAAATAATTAAAAAAGAAATACAAAAACGTTCGATTTAACCACACGTTAGGGCAAGCACGACGTTTGTTTCGGCAATTCGTGAACTTTAATCATATTTTAATGAAACTTAATCTGAGGCAGTTTGTTAGCATTATGCTAAGTAGAGTCTGTGACCGTTCTCTCCTCTCAGACTAACTAGTCAGACGAGACATCAGAAACCTAAGGTCTTGATTCATTTTAGCAATTGCTTTAGGTAATTTTACTCGCAACATTAAAATAAAAATAAATAAATCAATATTAACATATCATAGCAGAGTTATTGTGTGCACTGTTTGGACATAAAAATAAATAAATAATACTAATTACAGTAGGTATTAAGGAAATACTCGCTTTCATACAGGATTGTAAAATCTACCGAGCAAATAAAAATACATCTTTCTTGATTTGTAAAATAAGGACAAGTAGTTTTGGGAGAAAATAAAAAAAAAGGTTCTCTGTCTCATCAGGGTGTGGCACAGCCTTTCAGAGGCAAGAAGAAGTTGGTAGGTGATGTCATATACTAATTTGCATATTTATTATTCATGATTACTGGCATATCAAATTACAAAAAAAAGAAGGGGTTATATGATGAAGGAAGACTTCCACTTAGTGTGTGTGTGTGTATACACATATATATATATCTACCTATCTGTCTGTCTATCTATCTATATATACATACATACATACACACACACACACACACACACATATATATATATATATATATATATATATATATGTATATATGTATATATGTATATGTATGTATATTCCCGGCCCACGTGACTCCACATGTCGAAGTGTCCTTAGGAAAGACACTGAACCCCAAGTTGCTCCCGATGGCAAGTTAGCGCCTTGCATGGCAGCTCTGCTACCATTGGTGTGTGTGAGTGTGTGTGTGAATGGGTGAATGAGATGCAGTGTAAAGCGCTTTGGATAAAAGCGCTATATAAGTGCAGACCATTTACCATTACCATTTACCCTTAAGTCTGTGGTCTCCCATGGTTTTAAAATGGGTCACGATGGAAAAAAAAATTCTCTCCATCTACACTTGGTTTTCAAACGTTTTCCAAAAATTGGCTCGTCCACACCGAAACGTCCGCAAAAGGCTTACATCCCTGTACGGCGCGTGCGTAAAAAAATGTAGGACGCGTTGGCTTGCGTCATTTCCGTCAGCCGTTTATTTACTTTTGCTTCATTTACGTTTAGCAATTGCGAATGAGCATTCTGTAACCTTTCGAAAAAATGCCATCTGAAGGTTGAACAAAGTGACGTTAATCTTTAACGACGCTATCAAACCGGATAGCCGGCACAACAACCGCAGTGTAACGTCGTCCACCGTCTTGTTCGTTTCGAGTTACATAACTCCGCCATTGTTTTTGACTATCTCCGTTTTCTCTTTCTCGGTCCACACTATGACTTAAACTTGAGAGCGTTTTCGAAAAGCTCCGTCTTCGCCGGACAGAACCGCTGTCTTAGTGTGGACAGAAGGCCAAAACGTAGGGAAGAAAAAGATGCTTTTTTCGGATTTTATCCGGATTAATGCGGACGTAGCCTGCGTTGACTTCTCTATTTACAAACGTTCTTCACATTTGGAGTTATCCGAAAAGCGATCACGCGAAATCTTGTCTGCTTGTACCCGTCGTGGACGTTAAATCGTTATTTTATTGTAACGCTTTTCTGATACGTGTACAAGTTTGTCCAAATTCTCCAGTTGGATGAAGTTGTTCTGGCAGCCTAGGTGCTCTCATGAGCTTTTATAGACAAAAATCAAAACCGTGTGTATGAGGGTAAGTCAAGGCATCTCGTAAAAATTCTTCTTCTTATTTTTTGTACTTTTATTCCAGGTAAATAATGCCACGAAAAGTAAACTCGGTGTAGATGCAAACGGAGCAAAGATGCCATTTGATCTGTTTCATAGTGGAGGATCGGATGCAAGCTACTCAACGTATAAGTTTCAGGTGAGAAACTTTTTTATTCATTTATTTTTGTCCACAATCACACTACTTTATTATTCGTTGCTAATAAGTTTACGTGTACAGTATATTCGCTTTAACTTCTTATTTAATTTTTGCTCAAAACAGAATGATTATAATGAAGAAAGTGGAAGACTGTCTGAGACTTTTACCCCAGAGTTCTCCTTCTATGAGCAATCGCGTCTACCCTACCATTCCTGGGCAATGCAGGACGAACCGTATCAACTGATGGATTGTGCTCAAAGCACCCCCAAAAACAGGTCAAACTACATTCTTTAAACATTTTTTTAATGAAAATAAAGTTCTCTGGCACAATGTTAAATTTTTCTGTATTTTTTATGGAAATACAACGACAATTTAGATATATTTAGGTATATTTTATATCGGTATATAACAATAAATGGTCTTAATAAAGCAGCTATAACCACTTCACATGAAAAGTTTTATTGAAGTTTGTTTTGGGTGAGCATTAGCCAGTCAGATCTATACTATCAACACTCAGTGAGCTGTACGCACATGACTAAAAGTATCAGCTTATAAAAATGCAGAGAGACATATGATATAAATGACGATGAGGTTTAAAAAGTTTTATTTGCTTTTATAAAAAGCGTATTTTTTTCTCTCCCAGAAACGTTACAAATTGCGAAGAATTCAGATGATCTCTGACATCTTCCCCCAGGATGTGAGATAAAATTTGCAGTCTCAGATCACTTAATATGACACGTACCGACGGCAGATTCAAAATGGCTGCCAAACAAGATATGGCGGTGTCCAATATTTTGGACAAAAATCAAAAGGTGCACCCAAATCGCAATTCGAAAAATAAGACCCCCACACACTTCAAGTACCCGGATGGTGCACTTATTCAACCGAGAAAACGAAGTGTGCAATGTCGGACACTTCATACACTTCATGCGTAGCGCAACAGGGGAGGGGCTTCCAGGCGCTGATGCAGGCTTAAATTTGCACGTTGGAGATGAAAGGTAACATTGACATGAATAGTAAAACGAACAAAAAGCGTTAGGGTTACATTTTGAGACGATACTACCGTTCTACAATTCATACACTAGATGATAGAGTACATACAGAGTACAATACTTGAGCGCATAGTGTATAGTACGTCATTCGGGACACGCCTTTAGAATGTGATGTACACGTACAGCATGTACGTCTACACGAACGCAACCGATATCGCACAGATCTCTAACAATTTTGTTGCCGTCATCTTGTGCAGTTTGGGGTGGTGGATTACTGAAATATGCTACACAATGTCCTTGACAGGAATCTTAAAGACGGCATTGACTGTGGGAGCGAGGCCGATCTCTATGGATTAGTGTCCACCATCTTGGAAGAGGTTGATCCAATGGACTCGTACTTCTCTCAAGAGTTAGTATATATGTCTATGAGTTTTAGAAGAAGTCCTGTAAACGTATACTTATCAGTGTTTATTAAGTGGTATTTATTGCCATAGTTCAGGGTAGGGCTGGGTATTGCGACCAATTTGGCGATTCGATTCTTATTTGTATGGTTTTGATTCGATTTGATTCAATAAGTTATCAATATTTCATTTAAAATGTTAGTTTTGCAGACACGGAATCCATGTTTTAATATAAAAGCTGGTAACTGAAATCCTCCTACTTAGCTGTATTACTGAAATACACATTTACTTTAATAATAGTGCGGACACGATTATGCTTAATTATTTTTTACTTTTATTTTGAGTAACAAACATTGTAACAAGAAATCATAAATATGTGCATACAATGTACACAAGTTCAGCACAAAACTGCACACTGCACATTACTGTAAAAAAAATAAAAACATTTGTAAATGTGCAACAGTGAAATTCATTAACCGCAGGAAACGTTTGAGAAATAAAACCCGTTTTCAATCTTCAAAATGTGAAAGATGGCGACATCTTCAGGACGAGAGGCGAACTACAGGTAATATTCACATCCTCTCGAGCAAAGCATGCATGCGTTAAGAATCGATTCTGGGATTTCCCGAATTGATATCGCTTCGTTAAATTTAAGAGCAATTAAAATTGGAGAAGCGATATTTTTTACCTAGCACTCCCTAGTTCAGGGGTTTCCAGAGTTTTTGATCACATGACCTCGAATGGACATTTTATGCAATCCCATGTCTTGACCTTAAGTTTTTTTTTATTCCAGGTTTATAATTGAGTTTTTTTCTTTTGTTGTTCGACTCAGACAGAGTCACTCAGCATTGAGGAACCAGAGGAGGTAGATGGATAGAGAAATTTGTCCATTTCTATTGCTAAACTCCCACGTTAGTGCAGCATGTCAGGATACTGAAAGACTAAAAGGGCATGTACACTCTCCAGTTTAATGTGGCTTGTTTGAATGCAACTTAAAGTAACATTTCAAAATAGTACAACAAACAAATCTGGTGTCTGGTGACCTCTAGTTTGGGAACCCCTGCTGTAAGTTGTAATGGCACAGATAAGCTATGATTAGCTATGATAGCATTTAAAAAAAATTAAAATTGTGTTTTATGTAAACACTTATCTCAGTAGAATATCAACTGGTCTTACAACTGGGTGGTCTCCGATGTCCCAGAAGGAGGATGGCTTGCAGTGTTTTAATTCTGAGGCGAAGGTGCAGTCTAGTTCTGGAATTCAGTACAATCCCGAGCCCGGCATCAAACTCCACACTCGTCTAGTGGAAAGAGAGACTGATCAAAGTGCTGACATGTTACCGTGTTTCAGTGGCATTGAGGCTGCTGACTCATCCTGGCACTTTTCCACTTGCAATGGAGAATCTAAATCCGAATCCTACACCCCAGCTTTCCTAAATTTACCCAGACCACCTCCTGGTCTTGATATCACACATGCCGTGAGGTCCCACTTCTTCAAGACCAAACCAGGTAAATCAGAGCACAGCGTGTCTATCAAAGATAGCAGCTTTTGCAGCACCGATGATGAAATCTCTGACAGCCTGGATGCCCATTGCTGCCTTCCAACCGAAATGAATGACTCCTACTTCAGCCCATATCAAAATTTCGCTGGCTTTGATGGACCCAAAATTGAAAAGAACAGAATGTTCTCTATGCAGGATGCCAGCAAGCTGGCCAACAACCTGGAGGCTCTTTTTATGGTGGAACCGGAGTGCAGGTATAATAGAGAATCACCCGAGTGCAATGCCATGAAAGTTCAGGATGGAAACATTGTTGATTTGAAGGGTCTACCTCTCCAAAGGATGTCAGCATTTGAAGCTCATATTGCAAGTCTTAAGAGAGAAATCACAAGGGAGCAAAGAGATAGTTGGGTTGGGAATATAACGACTAAGGAGTTTGCTGATTTTGGTCAGCAGTCAGCAGACTATTTTGAACCTCCGAAATCCTTCTCTCCCTCTTTCAACTTTTCAACTCACCAAAGCAAAGAAGCCAACCAGAGAGAAGTAAGAAATCTCCAAACCAGCTTCCGTCAATACCAGCATGGGCAATCAAACCAGTACCAATGTAACACCAAATCTCCACCCAAAACAAGTGCCGATCCACAAGGGACATCTAAATTCATGTCTCAGTCTGTGGCCGAGTTTGTTCCTGTCCGGTCTCCGCAACAGATGCAGAGGAGCGTACCTAGAATACTCAGTGATTTTGGGCAGCGTGATGGGAGAATGGGTCGCACGGGCCGGGGTTTGGGTCTGGAGGGCCTGGGGAAGTTAGGTGGCATTGTAGACAGAGGAGAATTTGACCTACAGTCAGATATGGGCAGATCGGCCACAGGCTTTATAGCTGATTCGCACCCCTCTCCATGTTTTGGAGTGAAGTCCCCAGCTGGCTTCCCGAAAGAGGCAGACAAGAAAAAAGCTCTGCTGCAGAACCCATATCGGATTCTAGGCAGTATGTATGCAGGTCAGGCCAGACAAAATGGAGCCAAACCTGCACCATCCCAGATGTTTCCTTTCTTGTACCAGATGGGAGTTTCTGGACAGAACCCATGCCACGTGTTCCCTTCCCGATCCCCTCTGACCTACGGTGGCTCTGCGCCTGTAGTGGATCTGAATGAATTACGGCCAGATGCTGAAATCCCCGCCCTAAACCCTTACCTGCAGGAGATGATGGGGCCAAGCCGAGCTGGACGAGATGGACCCTTTCCTGGGTTAATCTCCAACCTGAGGCCATCCAACCAAAGCAACAGTCACGGTGGCCCTATGAACCAGCTACACTATTATCTGGAAGAGTGCTATGAACAGTGGAGAGTTTTGGAGAAAGAGAGAAAGAAGGTAAGCGTAGTGTTTTTTAAACGTTATAAAACGTGTGCGTGCAAATAAAACACAGTTGTCAGGAAACGCCGTAGTGTGTCAGTATAATCTGCGAATGCATTTAACACACACACACACACACACACACACAGTATTAAAAGATTTTGTAAATCTGTAAACGAACAACTTGTTATATTTATCACAAATCGTTTAGGGTCGGTTACCAGGACACCCAAGGAGATTCAGCCTTGAAGAAGTCATGAAACACTTCTCTCAGACACCGTTTTAATAAGTGTACTGTATGTATTCCCTTCTTATTCCTTGACAGGCAGAAGCTATCTTGCTAAAGAGCTTCCCAGGCAAGTGTATATCTGTGACGAACGGTAACTCTGTGCCCAAGCTGCCTCTCAACCCCACCAGAGTGGACAAGCTTATAGTGGACCAGTTTCGAGAACAAGCCAAGGTCAGCACACAGATAATTTACAAATGATGAAAAGTATGATCCAGACTTTTTGACTGGTATTGTTTACCCCTGGGGTGCTCAGAGTTACATTAAAATGATAAAAAAGGGTAATTAAGGTATTATCCTACCATCAAGACCTAATTAATTTTGAACTGTTGCTCCGAATTAAAATTGTCTCGAGTACTCTAAAGGAGGGAAAAAAAAGCAAAAATAGAGCTTTTCTCTTTCTCTCGTGTTATTCCACTGTGGAGCAGAATAGAGCAGTACATTTCATTTCATTAGCAAGCTGCAAACTAGGCTGAATACTTATTCAATCACAACTTTTACACTTTAAAATTATTTTGATTCCCTCCCCTACTATTTTGTGTAGGTTCACGGTATACAATCCAAATTTTTCCCGGCTTGACGCTGATAATGCAGTAATGAAGAACATGTCTTTTTTGTGCATATTTGTGGTTTCTAGGTGGTGAGCTTGTTGGGGACGATAGAGCGCTTGCGGAGTTTTCCTCTCCATGCTAATATCGGTTCGACTCTGGACAGGCACCTAGAAGCCATATACGTCACGCAGGCTCGCCGCAAAGACGAGTTCCTCAACAGCAGTAGACAGAGACATGGCGTGGCCAAACTCAGAGACGACAGAGGTAGTTAGACATATTTACCTGGTAACTCCATCTTATAGAAACCAATCTGTCCGAGAAACAAGGTCAGAGCTTTTTGCCGCTTCTTGTATGCAAATATGCGTTTAGGACTAATAAGCTGATAAAGATTAACATCTGTGCATTCTGATTTACATTTACAAACGGCATATTGACACTACGCTACATGACCTACACTACAAAGGTTTAGACACACTCATTCTTTATTTGTATTTTTCCCCGCACATTTTAGAATAATAATAAAGTCATAAAAACTCTGGAGTAAGACAAATGGAACTATGGGAATTATGCTGTGATAAAAAAATCCCAAATAAATCAAAATAATTTAATATTTTATCATCTTCAGAGTCGACGCCCTTTTCGCCTAGAATTTCCAGAAATGTATTCTTGTAGTTTTCTCACCCGAATTCTCGAGGAATTTCCCTGAGATGCTTTTTAAACAGTATTAAAGGAGTTCACACTGACGCCGGACTCTTCATCGGCTGCTTTTCGGAATATTTCGCTCGTCCGTTTAAAAATAATATATATTTTTTTGTAAATAAAATGTTAGTTTTCTAATGAAAGAAACAAACACGTTCTTCTACGACACCGATTTCACACATTTAATCACAGATCTTCAGATCAAAAGGTTTTTAAGATCGTGAGAAACATTACAGTCGTGTGTCCACAAACTTTTGAGCGGTAGTGTATATACAGTCGTTGTGCAGTTATACGTATGAGAGTATATATAAAAAAAAATGCGCTTTCATGTATTTTACTGTGTACTTCAGGGTTAGCAGGTCAGTGCTACCTATAAGTATTGCTGATATACAGATTCATTATAGAAACATACAAATACATACACCAAAGGTGTAACTGATCAATAAGAAAAGTGACTGTAATGTTCACAGGCTGTGGTCCACCATGCCTACTCGTTGTTTGGGAAAACACTGGCTGTGTGTGAATTATCGCCACATACAGTCCGTTGTGATGACGGAGAACTTTACATCCATGCATTTATTCCTAATATGTTTTTTTTTTTTTTTGGTCTTGTTACAGATATCCTGCTTTTGGCCTCTGCACTGAAGGACCTGAGCAGGAGCACCAGGACGTCTTGCACTGCTCTGTGGTGCGCTCTGCAGATGACTCTGCCCAAAAAAGGCACCAGCGCCAAGGACGGAGAAGAGGGGAACATGTCTTCAGTTTTAGCGCATGACAGTTCTGACCAGGTTGCTCCTGAAATAGCCCTGTGACTGTTTGCGAGGCAGTCATTTCTCTCTGTGTGTGTGTGTGTGTGTGTACTATCCTGAAGAGAATGCTCAGTGAGGCGCTCGGTGGAGTGAGTGAATGTTGTTGTGTAAGTTATTAGACTGCAGTGAGTACAGTAGGCTCAGTTCGGAGCAATAGATGGAATCCTCAGTTCTGTAACATTTATCAGTCTTATTAATAATAATCTCAAATGATATATATATATATATATATATATATATAGATATAGATATAGATATATAGATATAGATATATATATAGATATATACGGTCCTATGAATACGGTCAACTTTTCCAAAGGATAGTATTGCAGAGAGATCATCGCCGAGCCATTTAGGCGGTGGATTTCGAAAACGCCGCATATCTCTTGTGGACAGTAACGCTTAAAAGGACAGAGAGAAAGAGAACGGGAAAAGATGGATCAGAAGAGCTGGAGTGAGAAGCGGAAGAGTTAGTGTGGGACAAAACCCAAAAAAACAGAAAAGAACAGGGACATTTTGGGTTGGGGGTTTGGGGGGGCGGGCGTTGTAAGCGATCATTGGAAAAGAATGTAAAGGTCAGTGAGTTTGAAAAATAACGAGATCGTCACCCTCTTGACCTGAGATTTTAGTAGCGGTTACTCCCATTGGAAACGCAAACGAAACGTAAACCCAAGATTGGTTTCACTTTGACGCTTTGATTAGCGTGCTTTAAAGAAATCCTGGGAGTAACCCGTACATTCCGGCTATATTTATAACTTCACCGTCCTTGTATTTTACCTATTTATTGCAACATGGTTACTTTGTAGCGTAAGGTTTTAAACAATCATAATTGTAACGTATTCTCTCGTTGAGATTCTTTCTGTTAATTGTTTTAAAAGTTTATTTATTTTCAATAAGCAGTGTTCTAACGAGATAAGTACAGAACATCTCAAGCATCTTTCAGTATTATCAATCTTGTTGAATCAGATTTCTGTTTATTTGAAGTTAAGAAAGAGACCGAATCCCTCCGAAGACCTGGGTGGGAAGAACGATGACCTCTGTGTGAACGGATAATGATGTGCCAGGGACCGTCATTGTTCTAATGACAATTTTAATGTTTTTTTTTTTTTTGTTTCCGATTAATGTTTCATTGGACCTCTTTTTTTGCGTTATTAACGAATACACTGTAGAACAATAAAAGAACAGAAACCCAAGCTGACGCTTAAAAATGGCTGTTTTATAGTTATTTGCACAGGTATTAAAATGTAGTCCGTTTGTAATACAGCGTACAGTGGGGTAAAGCGGAGAGGTTCACAAGAGGTTAACTCTTAAATGAAACAATAATAATAATGATAATAATGAAATCATGAACGTAGGAACAAGTCGGCGATCAAACGAACATCAGGCTACACAGAGTCTTAGAAAGTTCGGGAGGACAAAAACGATTAAAACAAATTCACAGCGAAGAGACTTTTAATGAGAGATGTCCAAAGCCATCAGGTCAAAATGGTTGTTATTAATTCATATTTAAAGTTTTCAATACTAAAAATATGAAAGATACTGAGATGCCAATTAATTCAATAATTAGGAAATTTGTTCACCTAATCTTTACGTTTCCCCATACTGATAAAAAAAAAAAAAAAAAAAAGACTAAAAATGTATTTTCAGCAGAAATATAAGGGTGGGTTCAAGGGAATGTCAATAAAGATTTGTGTGTTAAACACGTGAGGAAAGAAAAGTGTAAAATATTCGTAAAGTGCGTGCCAATACCACAGAGCAGCTGAATTCTCGAATCTGATTGGTCAGAAACCGTGTTATCTTTATGTAACCGCAAGGCTCAGACAGTAGTTCCGGCATCAACATGAACAGCAGGTTTATATTAACGTGCTTGTTCTAATACGTTATCGTTTCTATAGTAACAACTCTCTTCCAGGAAAGAGGAGTATACTTTACGGTTTCTTGGTGAAATGACAACCTGGGTTTTTTTCTTTTTTTCCTTGAGAGAGAAAAGGAGATGCCGGTGAGCGAAATAACTTGTCTCAGAGATGTTTGAGAACATCAAATCTAATCATAAACCATTAAAACATGCGACACGGTGTCCGTTAATCAACGGGACGTTGTAATCGTTGGTAAATCGCTGTGGTATGAATGGAATAATAAACACACTACAGACCTGGCTGTGACAGGAGGAAAAAAATGAATGCATTTGGCATGGTATTACACCACTGTCTGTGATTGTGTTATTGCTAACAACTCGTCCTTTCAGAGATTAGACACAAGACAAGTGACTAAATCTTTACCTGACTGTACACGGAAACTTTTGTTAAAATTCAGATTATATCACGTTTATTGAAGTTCAACAGTTGCCCTTAGGCTTTCATTAGCAGGATGTTTAGAGCACTAGAGTTTTCCTTTATTTGTCTGTAATTACAACGAAATCTAAGTCATGAATATAAAAGCTGTTCTCGGTAGAAGGCTGTAATGTTTGGACTGTCATGTGGTAATAATAATAATAATAATAATAATAATAATAATAATGAAAAAACATCTTTGATGCACTGCTTGTGTGTGTCTCTACCAGATCCAACAGAGATTACACATTATAACAAAAATACACATGAGCAACAAACCCCATCAAGTCCCTTTGTATTCTTTTATATAATGTTTTTTTTTTTTTGGTAAACTCTGTCCTGCTACATGAAAAGAAGGCCTGCAAATTGTTGCGTGATTTCACAAAGGCTTGTTAACTGAAACCAAAGACCTCCACTGTGTGCTAGTTTTTAACGTTAGTTTTCCCTCAACGAGCAGCTTTAATATAATCACGTGTGTATGAGCTTTAGGACAGAATTATGTAAGAAGTATAGAGTAAAAAAAACAAAACAAGACTAATTGTTTTTCCACAAGGCCAAACAAACCCAATATGTAAATAAAACCAAAACAACGAATTCTCTATGCTCACTTCATGTATTTCAAAAGTCTCTTAAAGGAATTCTAAGCATCTACTGCATCTGTAGCGCATGTCTGGTTCTAACAGACAACGTCACCATTAGAGAACTTGAAACTCTTATAACTAAGAGCTACGTCTCTTTAGAGATCAAACTTTTTTTTTTTTATAAACAGTTGTTTCATCCCAGATTATCATCGGCATCATCATCCGTACATGACAGATGCAGCAGATTCATGAGAAATCAGGAGGATTAATAATTAAACGCTGTGGTAGAGCAGCGGTTCTCAAGCTTCTCTACGTTCAGAAGGACATTTTGGCATCCACCCCCCCCCCCCCCAAAAAAAAAAAACCCCGCCAAATCTGTTTGAAACGTTTAACAGAACAAGTATTCTGCCGTAATTGTGTGTTAACCAATAGGAGATGGTCTGAGCAGAGCAGCAGTGTTTAAAAGTTTCTCCCCAAACACACCTGTACAACGTTAATACAATTTCTGATAGATGCCAAAATGTTCTTGTACAGTGCACGGGCTTAATGAGTGGTGCTGGGAAGATCTGAAACCCTGTTTATTAAAAAAAAAAAAAAAAAAAAAAAAAAAAAAAAAAAAAATACACACAACAACAAAAAAAAAAAAAAACACACAACCAAAACAAAACCCCCCAAAGTTCCACCAGAACAGAGTCCGTAGAGGCGTCTCTCGTCTTCAGAATTTTAGTCCGTGATCACGTTCCTCATCTATCTCTTGCGCTCACCCTTCTGTGTGCGCTTCTTCTCCCGGTCTTTGCGCTCCTGCTTGGTGAGCTTGTCCTTCTCGCGCTGCATCTTGTCCTGCTCCTTCTTCTTCTGCGCGTCCTCCTTGGCCTGCTCACGCTGCTGCCGGCGCCTGCTCATCACCTCCTCCACGTTGGTGTTCTTAAACAGGGCTGAAACCGGCAGTAAAGGATGTTAACGCCGTGCAACACGAATACGGCTAACCCGGAGATCAGCGGACGTCAAAGGCCGACTGAAGTCAGGCTCTTAAAGAGATGGGAAGTGAATCAGTCATGGCCTGGATGGTCAGGATGTGGGGGGGTGGGGGGTAGAGAGAGAAAGAGAGAGAGAGAGATAGAAAGCTTCATCAGATTACAAGAGCGAGAAAAGGATACACTTGTCGCTGGGGATTCCCAGAGCTCCTGCCACATCTTCTTCGTCCTCCCCTTCAGTGTCAACGTTAAGAGTCAAAATGCAAGAGACACGAGTTCAAACTACACACGTTCTGACTGTAACGACATCAATCCGATTTTCTCTTTCCACCGAGCACAAGTTAAAGGATATTCTTCGTCGTCCGTGACGTTCGCGTACTGCGCGAGCAGCGCCTCTTTCCTCTGCTTGGCCTCCTCGGACACTGCCTTCTGCCTGACCACGATCTGAGCCTGCTTCTCAATCAGACTGGCGATGGCCTGAACCTCATCTAGGACAAAGAATTAGGACCAAAGAATCAGGTCACGAGATCATTTTCCAGATCCAGATTCCTTTTTAACCAACGTGTCAAGATTTGTTTTTTTCTTTGTGGTGTGTGTGTGTAATTCCCATCTGTCCAAATAAGACTCCATCTGTACTCCTGTTCTATACACTCCCAGCTTGTGGGTGTGTTGATGAAGCGTAAATTTAAAAAAAAAAAAAAACCCAACACACACTCACTTTGTACGTGCTCTAATCTAGAACACATCATAGAACGAGAATACAAACAAACACCGTCCCACCTGTTCATGCGACATTACTGGAAACGCGCAGTCATTACAATTGATCTATTCCTGCCAAAGACGCTTGTGAAACGAGTCTGAAGAAGTTTTCATTGAACGGACGGATGCTTAAACCGTGCAGATGTGTTGCATCTGTTTGAATTCTGGGTAACACTTGACTGGAGTTCAATTCCTTCGTCGGATATGTACGTTTACACATTGTGATATTTCAGGAATAACACACTCCAGACTGTGCTGTTATATGGAAATCATGCACGCTGGGGTGATGTGACGCAACACAACGTGCACACGGAGCGCCGCTACGACCCCGAAGCGTATCGTTTTCTTACAACAGCACGGTCTGGAGGGTGTTATTCCGCAGCGATTTGCCAACATTGTAAATGGTCTGCACTTCTATAGCGGTTCTTATTCTTCTTAGTGGTTCTACAAAGCGCTTTACACTGGTTCTCATTCACCAACACACCAATGGTAGCAGAGCTGCCTTGCAAGGCGCTAATTTGGGGTTCAATGTCTTGCCTATGTGGAGTAACGTGGGCCGGGAATCGAACCGCCAACCCTACGATTACTGGACAACCCGCTCTATCGTACCACGTAACTGCCACGTATTGTAGGGGTTTATAGTTAGATTTAATGATATGGAATGTTCCAAGATGCAAGTTAGTTCCTGCTCTCGGTTACGTTATATCCGCGATAAACTGTCACCCCCTCACCAACCTCACTCTTCTCTCTCCACCCCAGCAGTTTGGTGAAGGCCCACATACGGGCGGTGATGTCAGGAATCCACAAAATGTCGGCCATATAGTTAGTGTACGTTATAAAGAACAGTTGGTAAAAGTCTCAGATGACCTCACGTGTGGTCATGATTCCCAATTTAAGAACCAGTACCTATGGGAAAGCCGCTTGACAGTGCGCCCAGGCTGTTATTTTTAGTCTTACAAGACCGGGCGCTTATCTACTTCAATGGATACTAGAAACGGATCAACAAGATGGAGTTCCAAACACGGATTTGAAAAGGCTGGAAAAAATCCGACGCCTGCCGTGCGTCCAAAGTCGCGTACCGTATTCGATACCGTACTGATCAGTATGAATACAGTCTGGACATTGGTATTGTCATGTGACCTGCGACATCCTCATAACTGCAAAGGACTTGGGTGTTTTTTCTTGTTTAAACCTTCCAACTATTTAACAGTTTACTCAGGTGTTTATGATGTAACCACAAGGAACAACATAATGGTCAACTAATCGTAGGGTTGGCGGTTCGATTCCAGGCCCACATGCTTCCACATGCCGTCCAAGACACTGAACCCCAAGTTGCTCCCGATGGCAAGCTAGCGCCTTGCATGGTGTGTGGGGGTGTGTGTGTGTGTAACAGTGCTTTGTAGAACCGCTAAGGTTAAAAAGCGCTATATAAGTGCAGACCATTTACACTTTAAAATATTTTTTAAATAACGCAGACGCACTGTCTTCCGCCATTTTGATTCTGACGGCTCTTCCACGCCAGTCCCACTGCCTTATGGGATCGCGCAGCGTCCACTGGTTCCATACTGCGGAATCTCAGCAGGTCATCCGGGTATATCTCACCTACTGATTTATGTTGTAGGGTAGTATAGGGATATTCTGATGCAGCTCTGGTCTTCGGCTCAAACAGCACACGTACAAATAAACCCTTTCTCAGGTTCAGCGCAAGAACCCGACGGGCCAGGCGTTTTCTCTTAACATCTAAACCAACAAACCGATTTTTACTGGAAAAAACCATCTCCGGATCTCTCACATCAGTTAAAGCTTGAAACGTTTCAGCTTACCCTCCGGCTGATTGCTGGCGGCTGCGGTTCGAGAGCAGCAGTCGGTCCACTGTTTCAGGATCTGTTGACAAACCTCCTCAAGCGTGTCTTCGTCCTAGAAGGAGAACAGAATCGGATGCTTTTCCGTCACGATCGCTTATAACTGCTTTGACACTTTTGTAAATAGTTAAGTCTGTAATGCCAGGACCAAAAACAGTCTTATTATACCACAGTGCTGCTGAATTCTCAAATCCGATTGGTCAGATAACAGCAGCTCTGTCACGTTTATATTAACATGCTTGATCTAATACATTATTGTTTCTATAGCAACAACTTGCACAGGGACACGGAATTATACGGAGAGAAACGCTCCGTAAAGGGGATGTCCATTCAGCATTTTTACGGAAGGAGTCTCCAGTGTTGTTACACTTCCCAGTTTCTCACAAGCTGCACTTGAACTCGAACTGCAACATCGAATGCAACTATAACTGGATTAAAAAAAAAAACAAAAAAAAACCCACAGTGCGTCTTTCATCGATTAAAAAGTGTCCCTATTGGCAAATTGCTGCCATACAAAACGTGCTGTTACAAGAAAATAATCATCCTGCGTCACCGGGCCTCATCACACCACCCCGTTGATTATTTTACAATAACGGCACGCCCCTCGAACGTTTTTATTCCTTACTGACTCGGTGAAATGGGTTATGACGTCACCCGGCGACTTCTAGCGACCTAAGCATACAGTGGGTAGGCTAGTTTCTCCTGAAAACAGCTGCCAACACTGTTGCTGAGGTCGCCATGATAAATATAACTTCTCAGCTGTTACTCGACTAGGCGCAGAACTTCCAAGTGTTTCCTAAACCATGCTGTGTTCACTATGTAGGGCACTAGTTTTAAACCCTAGTCTTGCCCACAGTCAAGGTAAATCTATATATCCATGCACTCAGGAAAACAACAGCACTAGGTTGGTGTCCAAATGGTCCCTTAGGTAGCAGACAGACAGATAGAGAATACCCAGAATCCACTCGTGTTTTTAAGGGATCAGGGAGGAGGGCATTATTTCGGACAACTCCTTCACTACGTCCTAAATATATCACATCCCCTTGACCATTTCTGACTTTTATAGAAACTTGACAGGAGTTAAACAGACGAGTTTAAAAACACAGTTACACATCATTTAAAATAATAATAATAATAATAATAAATGAACATAGTCAATAAAGTCATTTCATCAAGTGAAGCGAATGAAGAAATCTGTCATTAACGCGAACAATCCGAAATCTACAGGCGTTATCCTGACAGGCTCGATCCCAAACCGCTCCCTCAGTTCTACACAAGTGCACTACGTTGAGAGCGCAGTGAGCGCGTGAACACCCTACGTAGTGCACTAGATGTGCACCAGGAAGCAGTTGGGGATTGAGCCCGAGTCGGAGCGCGTGATGCCCGGCGTGTACCGACCACAAAGGCGGACAGGATGCCGTTCAGAGCGTCGCTTTTCTCCTCGTCGGTCTCCTCCTCCTGCAGCACACCGAGGATGTAAACTCCGTAAACCTCCCGGTCCGCCCCGAAGCCGTCCAGCAGCTCATTCAGCCACTTTTCAAACTCCCCGGCCGAGAAGTCGGGCGCCGCCATGATGGCTGGGGTCCTGCGACTGCGCGCTGAGGTGTCCGCGGTGATCGCCTGTCTGTCCTCTTCTCTCTTCTCCTGGCTTTACTTAGACTTGAGTAGTTGATTTGCTGTTGTATATTTATTAGCTGTCCTATTTTTATGTACAGTGAATCGTTTCAGTTTTTGTCTCCTGTTGTGTTTATTTTTACACTGCCTATTTTTAAAATGTAAAAAAAAAGTTTGCTTTTGCATTTTTTTCTTTATTCACAGACTATTTTTATTTAGTTAATTTGTTAACTGTTTTTTATTAAAATAAAGGTAATTTAATTTTTTTCAATGTATTTATTTATTTATTTATTAATCATCCAATGTCTGTTTTTATTTACAGTTAATTTGTAAAATGTTTTTTTTAATAAAGTTAATTTTATTTTTTTTAATGTATGTATGCATTTATTTATTTATTAATTATTCAATGTCTGTTTTTATTTACAGTTAATTTGTTTGTTTCCTGATGTGTTTTTATTTATTCACTGGCTATTTTTACTTACAGTTAATTGGTTGTTTTTTTTTTTGTTTGCTGTTGTATTTTTTCCTTCATTCACAGTCTTGTTTTATTTACAGTTCATTTGTTAACTTATTTGTTTGTTCAGGAGTCACAGTTTCAAGTTCTAGTTTGTTGTCACTGATATATATATATATATATATATATATATATATATATATATATATATATATATATATATATATATATATATTCAATGTCAGTTTTTATTTACAGTTCATTTGGTTTTGTTTGCTGTTTTATTGTGTATTTAATTTTGGTCCTATTTCATTCAATTTACAGGTCACATCTTTTTGTTTGGTGTATTTTTGAATTCACCGGCTATTTTTACTTTACATTTAATTAGTTTTTTGGTTGCTTTTGTATTTTTTTTTAAATTTACAGTTTATTTTTACTTGCAGTAAATTTTGTTAACTGTTTTTTTTTAAAAATAACTTGTTAATTTAATACTTTTTTTTAACTTTAATCAGTGTCTGTTTTTATTTACAGTTCATTTGTTTTTGTTTGCTGTTGTATTTTGTATTTATTTGTTGCCCTATTTCGTTCAATTTGCAGTTCTTTTCTTTTTGTTTTTTTTTTGTATTTTTTATTTTCTATTTTGTACAAGCACATCGCACATGGCAATAACAGACAGATCCGTTCCATATATTTAAAAATGTTAGATTTGATATTATTTCCGAATGAGATTTTATACTTTAGATGTAACTGTTGCTGTGTGTGGGTTTGCTCCTGTCCTTCAGGAGTGCATGTGATTTGCCTTTTGGGCCACGAGAGGGCGCAGTGAGTCTGTTCAAGAGTCACAGGTTCAACTTCTAGTTTGTTGTCAGTGATTTGAGTTTTCAATGCAGTAAAACTGCTGGATCAGAAATGATGATTAATGTTATGGCTGTAAAATTAGCTGTGATTTGAAATTCATTTAATAATAATAATAATAATAGTAATAATAATAATAATAATAATAATAATAATAATAATAATAATAATAAACAGCTTTAGTTTATGGTGGTTGTTTTTTAGAGATTTTTCTTTAGAGATTTTATTTCAGTGTTGTGTTGTGATATTATTTTGTGCGGCAGTGAAATAGTGAAGATCATTTTTTGAGTCTGATCTGTACACATTTCCAACAATTTTATCTGTATTATTTATTTTATGTTTATTCTTATTTCTGAGGCAGTATTTGCATTTTTGCGTATATTGTGTGTATTTTTATTTATCTAATTTTAGCCTATTATTTAATTTCAGTTTAATAAAGTGGAATTTGGCTTTAATTTGAGCGTTTATTAACTATAACAATGGAGGAGCTGGTGTGTGTTTGGGGGCGGATTATGGTAAATGGTCTGCACTTATATAGCATGTTTTTTTTTTGTTTTTTTTTACCG
>NC_030417.2:36399646-36499646 GCF_001660625.3 Ictalurus punctatus
TCTGACAGGTTTATATTAATGCACCCATTCTAATACTTTATTGTTTCTATAATAACAACTAGCTTACACAGTACGTTACTAAATGGTCTGCACTTATATAGCGCTTTTATCCAAAGCGCTTTACACTGGGTCTCATTCACCCATTCACACACACACACCAATGGGAGCAGAGCTGTCATGCAAGGCGCTAACTTGCCATCAGGAGCAAATTGGGGTTCAGTGTCTCGCCCAAGGACACTTCAGCATGTGGAGTCACGTGGGCCGGGAATCGAACCGCCAACCCTACGATTAGTGGACAACCCGCTGTACCACCTGATCCACAGCCGCCACACATGATCCACATAATCTTACTCCACATAATCCACATAATCTTACTACATAGTCTAATCTGTAAGGAGGTGTTCATTTCACATTTATGGAAGGAGTCTCCAGTGTCAGCGCTTTGAAACAGTTAGAAGCGGTAACTCGAAGCTTTCCGACACAGTTTGCAAAAGACTACAAGAGTAACTTCAAGAGAGATTAAACAGAAAAAAAAAGCGAGAGAGCGAGAGGCCGGTGAAGATGAGACTGTATAACACACTGCAAGTCATAACAGGAACTAACTTGTTTTTTGTTCCACAACATTGAACGCAACTGTAAACGGACAAAAAGTATCACGTGCCATTAAAAAAAAGAAAGAAAAAAAAGAATAAAAGGTGCAGTCAGACAATACTGTTACATTTACATCAGTGTCTTTTGAATACCTTTAGAATATCTTTTTTTTTTTTTTGCATGACAGTGGTCCTATGGACATCCCATTCTGTTGATGGATGGCTGGGGGGGGGGGGGGGGGGGGGGGGCAATACTTATGTGCGTAATGACAGTAGTCAGAATATAAAATGATAAGTCACTGTATATAGATGCAGTTGTGTAGATGTGTTTGAGGGGTTGTGTGTGTGTGTGTGTGTGTGTGAGGGGTTTAGAGAGTGTGTGCGCCTCAGAGCTATTTAAGAATGCACAATCCATTTTATTCCAGGTCGCTGAACTCCGGCGACCTCTTCTGAAAACTTTGTCTCTATTCTGGCTGCCAGCTTCTGCTCCCGTGCCAAGTCCTGCGTCTGCCAAGGAGCACAGTGTGTGTTTGAGTGTGTGTGTGTGTGACAAAGACGTGGTGCTCCTGATGGCAGTCACTTAGCCGGAGAGGCCACGTCCAGATGGGCCAAGAGGCGGAAGGCAAATATTTAGCCGTGCCACTCGTGCGGTCCTGGGAGCCGCACCTCGCCCAGCGCGCTCGTATTCAGGGTCACGGATCTCATCTCTCAGCTAATATCTCAAGCGCTGCACAGATGGGGAATTAAATTGAAGGGCTTGGCATGATATCGGATGGAGGGATGGAGCGGAGACAAAGTTGGGAGGGAGGGACGGAGGGATGCATGACAGCGATTGATGAAAGAAGGAGGGACAAAATGGTGGAAAAAAAAAAAAAAAAGCCGGGCCAGCATTTTTTCCCCTCCATCATACCTTAGGATATTGTACACTTGCAGAGCTGTTCTTCTCAGGAGCAGTTCATTATCTATGGGGGATAAAAAAAAGTATGCTTCTCCATCTCGGTGTGTCTTGACTGGTGACACACTGCACCGCTAATTGTCAACAAGTCACCAATTAGCACTAAAGTAATAGAAGCAATTAGACATACATAGTGTGTACGTTGTGTGTTGAGCTATGACAAAGATCGTCTCAGGATATGTCAAGCTGCTAACACTCTCTCAAGGGTTAAATATATATCCTAGGTGTAAGACGTGTACAGTGTAAAAGTGATATAAGATATAAACAAAACAAAAAAAAACAACAAAGTTAATCAGATCTTATTAAAAAAAAAAAAAAAAAGATAGACCACACCAGCAATTATTAAAGAATTAGCAATAGGAGGAAAGGGACAAAGTGATTCAGTTATCTTGGGTAAGTGTGTAATCCTGGTCAGGGTTGCGTTGGATCTGGAGTCTATTGCAGGAGAATCCTTCCTGGATAGGATGCAAGTTCGTTGGAGCGCACCATGCGCACACAAATTCACACCCAGGGGAACTTTCGCACAGCCAATCTATCTACCAGCATGTTTTTGGGAGGTGGGCGGAAACCGGAAGAACCTGCAGGAATCCCACGTGAACATTGTAAACATGCGAAACTCCTCACAGACCAATTTTGATGAAATCTGGATGTTTATAATCCAGAAGGTAGACATGTAGGAGTCTTTTTCTATTGTGCAGCCGAGGCTCGGGTGGTAGAGCGGGTTGTCCACTAATCGTAGGGTCGGCGGTTCGATTCCCGGCCCACGTGACTCCACATGCCGAAGTGTCCTTGGGTGAGACACTGAACCCAAAGTTGCTCCCGATGGCAAGTTAGCACCTTGCATGGCAGCTCTGCTACCATTGGTGTGTATGAATGAGAATATATGAGCGCTATATAAGTGCAGACCATTTACCATTTTCTAATAACATGTTTGGTGGAACCACCAAGTCAGGTAATTAAGTAATTAATTAAACAAGTAAATCATCCATCCATGCATACATTTTCCGTACCTTTCCAGGGAAGCCTGGAGCCTATTCCAGGGAGCTTGGGGCACGAGACGGGGAACGCCTCGCATCGCAGGACAGTACAATCGCACACGCATTCACACACTACGGACGTTTTGGAAACGCCAGTCAGCGTACAACGCATGTCTTTGGACTGTAGGAGGAAACTGGAGTACCCGGAGTTAAACCCCAAAGCACGGGGAGAACGTGCAAACTCCACGCACACAGGGCGGAGGCAGGATTTAAACCCCGGACTCCAGAGGTGCGAGGAGCTACAAGTAAATCCTATATTTCTGAAACATAAAAGTACTCACGTTCTCATCGGGAAATCAAGAGTCCGAATCCTGACGATGCCACGGCCATCCGTGGACGCAAAACTGTGTTGGAGGGATGTCGTAGGGATCGTAGGAGTCTGCGAGCTCACGCGTGAGTTTTTCAAGACGTCCCTACGTGTTAAAGAAAAGTTCTTAAAAAGTTAAAACTTTATACTGTATAACGTGTTATTTTCAATGTGCATTCACACGAGTTGTTGATGTTGTTGGGTTTTCTTTTTTTTTTTGTGGCTGAAAGAAGAAAATGAAGGCTTTCAGGAAGCAGGATCAGGAGGATGCAGCAGCAGGAACAGGAACAAATGCCACATGAGACAGAAAAGTGCGCCAGAGCCTAATGTGCTAATTAGCGAGTCAGCGGTGATACGTTAGATCTCGGCTGCAGACGCGAGGTGATTAGGTGTTGATGAGGCGACGTCGTCTGGAAAAGTTCAAGGCCTTGAAACAAAGGGTGTTACGAGCTAGTGAGAGTGTAAAGCTACGAGTTCTGCGTGGATCGTGAGTGTGTAAATAACGCCGATGGATTTTTAAAACGACAATTTCTACAGAGCTAAGAAACACCTCTGGAGAAGACACGATCTAGTAAAAAAAAGGCCCTTAATCCTTCTATTACAGAATCAAAAGCACTACAGTATGTAGCACCAGTATTAGGGAACAGGATCAGGGTATATACCATACATAGATTATACACATCCCTTCAGATCACATCAGCCAAGCCATGTCACACATCACATCCTGTTCACTGTATAGATAATATTACTCATTATTTCAACATGGGCAAGTCCTAAACTGCACCCTATACACTATACAGGACATATTAACGTTATAAACATCTCAAAGTCATCTCTGCATTGTGGATAAGTCACGTCAAGATCATCTTAAACATCTCACCATCATTAAATCTCTGTGGGCTTGTCCCAAACCGCACTCTGTACACTATATACGCCACATTACCACCCGTCCACAAATTTCTTCCCATCAACAGTCTACCATGAACATATCCCAAACTACACACCTTTATTCAGTATATAAGTCACCTAAGCGCCATGAAAAACATCTTACCATCTCCAGGTATGATCTATTCTGGGCTTGATCCAAACCACACCATATACACTATCAAGACCACACCAAGACCATCACAAATACTTTACCGTTATTAATTCAATGTGGCAAACTGCACCCAACACACTATCCCCGAATCTACCATGTCCCAAACCACAACCGCTATACACTATATAGGCCACCTAAACACCATCTTGCCATCACAAACATTTTATAATCATTAGTGCACTGTAGGCGTGTCCCAAACCTCAACCTGTTTACTAAACACCAGTCTACTGTGGACGTGTTCCAAACCACATACGCTCTTCACTACATGGACCATGTGCCATCTTCAATCTACATAATGCATTATTGTACAGTCTCATGAGTGTACAGTATACATTTGTTGGACACGAATACGAATGATTGGATTTCTAATCTAGTGCACTACGTGGCAAACAATTGGGTCACATAGTGTGTGCTCTTGACATGGGAAACTGAACACAATACATTCACCAATTAACTGGATGAAGTTTTGAGAATAGTGTTGCCTAGCAACAGCGAACTAACTCATGACTGAGGCTAATATTGACTCTAGCTAAAGAGCCTCTACATGTTTTATACAGACAATATAAGGGCATAGAAACTATAAAAAACCAGACCAATCTGTCAGAAATGTGTACATTTCTCTCAGATATGATGGTAATGCACAAAAAAAACCAAAAAAAAAACCGGTGTATGTCTAAAATAACTCTGCAATTCCACTTAGCATAAACCGCTAACTAAATCCAATAATGGTTCTGCTAGATTAAGAACCATAAACACTCTTAGTTAACTTAATATTGACATTTAAGTAACCGAAAGGTCAGGAACGTGTACGCTCGCTAATAACTGAGGCTAATATTGTAGCTGGCTAGCAAAAAGCATCTAAGTATTTTATACAGACGAAATAAGAGCACGGAAACCGTACAAACCTGAGCAATTTAGTCAGGAACATGTACGTTTCTCTCAGACGTGGTGGTGATTTACTAAGAAAAGCCCCCGTGTGTTGAAAATTGCTCTGCGATTACACTTAGCATAATGCGCTAACGGAAGCGGTTGAAATGAACCCGACAAGAGCGATGTGTTTGTGTGCTTTCAGTTATTTATTTATTTATTATATAAACACTGAACACACAGCAGACATGACTTAAATGTCCGACGTGTCTCCCTGGTATAGTTTGTGCCGGTCCCTGTGCCAGATGGCGTTGTGGTGTTCAGACGGTGAGAAACTGTTAGCGCAGTGATGTTTGAGCAGCTCGTATTGGTTTATAAGCTCTCAAAACCCACTTTACAAGCACATGCTGTTGAGGAGAAGATGAGACGTGGTGTAAAAGCAGCTCTAGTGTACAGAGGGGTTTATAGTTTGGCAGACTGCCTTGCCTTGCTCTTACAACACACACACACACACACACACACACACACACACACACACACCAAATATAAGTTCAAATATTTATCATTCTCCTTCCGTTCCTCTCTGTCTATACGACACCTTTTTGTACATGGACATGAAATTCAAAACAGAGATTGCTCCTAAAGACACTACAAATCCGACAAGATTTGTCTGCCCGTTGGATTTCTCCACATCGAGTTAGAATTAAATTTAACGGTAATAATTAATTTATTCACTGTAATAATGAATGTTTTCATTTTAATGATTTTTTTAGCACAAACATTATGCAATATATTTTGCCTCATGACTCGTTTAAAGGACCATAAAGCTGGTTTCTATACAAAAAGAAACCAAAATGGACAAAATTAACCATTTATTATTGTACCATTTATTATTATTATTAGTATTATTATTATATGTTTTTATTTATTTATTTATTTTTTACATAAATATGAATCCCAAGGTCTTCGACATTTCGGCATCCGAACTAAAACTTATAGCTAAATGTAGTGAGGAATTATTCACAATTTCTCACTTCTATTATGAATAAATTATTGACACAACTAATATTTCTCCTTATGTGATTACTATTAAGTCATTATTATTTTAATTCTTAAAAAAAAAAAAAAAAAAAATGCTTGAAAGACCTAAACATCATCGTAGCTAATTTAGCAAACACCTTATTTAGCTTATTAATTAATTATAATACCAGCTTCTGTCACATAATGTGTCCTGTGTTGTGACCAAATGTGATTAAAAACAGCTAAACTGTGCAATTTAAATAACTAATTTATTAAATAATAAATTAATTACACAAATGAGTGAAAGGAACAGTAGAGCTACCCTGAAAAAATAACTGAGAGCCTTGTTAACAAATCAAGTGCGTTGAGCATATCTAATTTCTTGACATGTCAGCGTACGCTCTCAGCGTATTATAGTGTTATTCATCTTGATCATATCGGTAAGCAGCGGCTGTATACATAATAGGAACACGAGTGAGGAATCAAAGGAAAAGTCAACACATTAAATAGGTTTCTATGAAATATTTGTGATGTGTTTAGTGATTCTGGTGCTGATTTGTTGGTCAACGGTCCAGAACGCAATGTAGCGATGACGTTGCGCCGAGTTACGGCAGAGACTCGACTCGGCTAGTTAATTAACGACCTGCTGTACGTAGAGATGATGGGTGCAATGGTGATGTCGCTGGTATTAGAGTTAAAGTCGAAGCTTTGGAAGCTGATCAGTGAAAACCAAGAGGGTTATAATAAAAATAAGCTTCTTATATACACACACACACACACACACACACACAAGTGTCAACACTCAGTCGTTACCCGCTTGTCCTCCGCAATTCCTCAGCCCACTCACATCTGCCACTAAAGTGATCTGCAATCTGACAATTATTTGGAAATCTTGGATGTTGCTGGGCTTCTTGACGCTAATCCCTTTAACGTTAATCTTATTTGGATTGTATGAGAAAAGTATGAGGAAATTGCTTGAACTGTTTAATATCCTTTACAGAAAAAAAAAAATCACAAATGTGTCACACGATCATATTGTTTATCATACGCGATGGCATACGAAGGTGCATTGTTACGGCGCGCATATGAACGTGCGCTGTGTTAAAGCGCACCTATGATGGTTTTTCAAATATTACCTTTCATGTAGTGTGTTATATATACGTAGCTGTTTGTGAATGAACGACTCATTAATGATTCCAGACTTTACTTCCTGTACGAACCTACGTAGGTTTGTAACAAAAAGTCCCGCCTCTGGTCTTCATCGACTGCTCGCTGACAGCGGTAGACCAATCATGACAGACTGGGACGTCTGACCGATCAGAGCAGAGTATGCTCCCTGAAAGGAGGAGTTTAGAACGAATCATTTAGAACGGATCATTTAACGAGTCGCTTGTGACACCGGGGGAAAAAAGATAACGCTGCAGTTTAAATTATGAGCACGTTAACGTGTTTTTTGACCTCGGATGCGCTTAAAGCCATCGTATGAGAGTATGAGAGTTTCAAATCCATAATAGATGCACTTTAAAACCTGAAATTTCATGTGTGAATTCAAGTAACCACACGTGAAATCATGTGAATGATGCAGTATGCGGAAAGTCCACCACGTGAGAAATGTGTGAAACATTTCCAAACACCACACGTGTAAGATTCACGTGAAATGTGTTTCAGCGATATTCAAAATGTCCTCCAAAATCTCCATACATTTCTGCGTTTATATCCGTTTTTAATTCCCTGTTCGAATTTATCCTGTCCTAACCCCGCCCCTCCCCAACATGATGAAAATGCATAATGCTCCTAAAATGTCTAAAAGATTATGCGATTACGTCTGAATGAAGAGACCTCCAGTTAAATGTGTGTGTTGGTGTGTGAGACAGAAAAGTTGACCCATTCACCTATCTCTCCTCTGTACGCACCTGTTCGCCAGAGCAGCTGTCCATCACACACTCCCACACCAGCAGCACGCTGGCCTGGCACACACCAACACACACCCAGTGGAACACCAGCCCTTCTGTCAAAGGTCCCTCGATTCGCCGAACTGACAGTCAGCTTCCTCACAGGCGTCACCTCGGCATCGTGACACACACAAACCATACACATGCAAATTAGATACACCAAATTCTGCACACTTGCAGTACACTATGCTAGCTGTTAAAACAGCTTGTCCACTTTTTTCCATGGAAGACATGGTTTAATGAAGAAACATATATAAGACGTATAAGAACAACTAATAGAAAGTCAGGAAGTCAGGGCGGGACATATATCGAGTGGACCCCCCCCCCCCCCCACCCCTCCCCATTTGTAAATAGCCAATAGCGTTTAGCTTACCTCACAGCCCGGGCTAAGCCGTACTTAACAATTAATACAATGGATTTTTATAATGTCGTGGGCGGGACACTTTAGATTCCAGAGAGCGTTTGATTTCTACAGAGCTGATGAGAAGTGCAGAATGATGTCATCAAAACCGTTGATCCGTATCGGCGGTAGAGAGAGACTGTACATTTTGAATGCGTATATCTTCTAAATGCGAGTTTTGTCATTGTCGTGAAGCGCGCTAGCGTATAGATAACCTTAAGGCGGACACGTTCGTACTAAAAGCCACAAAACTCACAATTTTGATTTCATGGGAACTTTAAGTTGATTATTTTCCCATAACTGCTCGTCTAGTCGAGTATTATTCCTCTTGTACCGTGGTAATTTAGCAAAAAGAGGTTTTTTTTTGTTTGTTTTTGAATTAGGGTCAGTCCATCTCAAGATGTCCAATGCAGCTTGCTCAATTGTGTATAATTTTCCTAATGTATTTGGAGTGATTACTGTACCTCTGTGTATTGGCACTGCAAAACCACCAGTTTATTTGATTTGATTTTACTTGGTTTAACTTCAGTGGCCATCTTTGAGTCATGGCACGCAACAAATTTTGGTTATACAGTTGTTTACTGTTTATGGTACAACGGATAGTGTGAAAGTAAAAGACAGTTCATTATGGTTTTATATGAAGTCTTTGTTGAACTAGTCCACTGTTCACTAAAGGAGGCCTGAGTGTAAAACTGCATGTGGTAATCGCAGTCCCAAGGCCATCGCTGCAACCACAGCGAGAACGTCCGTGTGGAATTGAGATCCAAAACCATCTCCATGGTACTTCAAGCGGTACCGTCCTACTAAATGGTGAAAGAGCACATCTGAAGTGTGGCCTGCGGATTTGTTTCAGTTTTCTTTCAAGTCATTAATGTGAAAATTCTTACTAATTTTGTGTATGCGTAATTGAATCAACCCAATAAATACAGATTAAACTCGACAGCATAAACCATATATATAACTGTATCGCAGATCGTATCATCTGAAGCCGATCTATTAAGGTTCACTTTAGCGGGCTCCTTTTATGTACTCAGAAGCTCGTGTAGGTTATGAATGTTTCCCAACTTACTGTTTTTTGTTTTTTTTTAATGAATATCATTTTTCTTGTGTAAATGCTCCTGCAAATGATTTATGAAAAAAAAAAATCCATAACCAGTTCATATCCAGCTTGTTTAATGAGGCCCACTGTTGCTTAAAGTTACATGTGATTCTGGGGTTGGTTAGATGACGCTGACTTGAATCTCAAAAGCCAAACCCATATGTCCTGGTTCTTCAAAGCGTCCTCCAAAGTCACGCCCCCAACATTATTCCTGAGTGTGAGTGCATGCTGGTGATTAGAGCTTTCATTGTGATTGACAGGAAAGTAAAGACACCTCGTGTCCTGATTGGTTGGATGTTGATTCGTTTTTTTTTAGAAACACTTTACTTAATGCTGGTGTTCGTAAGGGCATGAAGCCATCAGATGTGCACAATGAAAATCAATTTCAATGATTATTATTACTATTATTATTATTATTATTATTATTATTATTATTAGAGATTTGGGGAAATAGGACCTCCACATACTATTCTATATCTTAATGTTTTTTTCCTCCTCTATTTTCTCCCCAGTTTTGGCCAATTCCCACTCACGACGATAACTAATCAGGGAGAATGAAGGCTACCACACGCTTTCGTCCCAGTCACGTAAATCCAGCCGGCAATGTAACACACTCAGAGGAAAGTGCTATCCGCCGTCTTCCACATACATAACCTCACAGAAACCTATGCTTGGCTAGTGTCCCTATGATTGACAGGTGAAAGAGAGTGTGCCATCCCTCCCACTCGAAGAGCTCTCTTTCTTTTCTAGTCTATTTAGGTTTTATCTGAAGGCGTCACCTGCACTGGGATTAAAAATGTGAAAGGCGTATCCGATTAGAGGTGAAAGAACACACAATCCATTCATTTCACAACATGCAAGTGTAATAAGACCACTATGTAGGTGCACGTTACTGTCGGAGCGTCAGTAGAGGAAATAGCGTGCTGTGCATCCCAGAGGGTTGTCAAATTTTTGGTGTACCGTCCATACACAAGAAGAAGCTGACACACACACACACACACTCACACACACACACACGTGCGTGCGAACACACACAAAATTCTAATTGTTCTGGATGAGTGTGTGAAAGAAAGTGGCTGGCTGATACATATTCATAGATATTTGCATTTTTAATGAGGTTAAAGGTGTAGAGATGTTCCTGGGTTTCTGGGGCATTAAAACACATTAAATTATTATGCATCATCTATTATATTTTAATGGTTTAGAGCTACATGATTAGGGTGCTTTAAGGAACAGCGACTTAAGATTCAGCTCTAGTGACCGGAAGGTTGCGAGGTTAAACCCCAGGAACACCAGCGCGCCACTGATGAGCCTCGGAGCAAGACCCTTAATCATCACCTGCTCAGATGTGTGCTCTTTAGGTACAAATGTTGGCAGGATGAAGGAATAAATGTACTTCTAGTTATTCGCTACAGTGTGTGTATGATTATTCTGACGCTCAGTGAAACTCATTGCATTTTCCGGAAGCCTCTTCACATCCTGATGGGTTAATCTGATGTGAAACATGAGTCAGCCGAAGGCAAGGCCACGGAGCTAGAAGCTGTGGGTTTCACCGAGATGATGGAGAGAGCTTGAGGTGAACCAAGAGAGTATGTTGTAATATGTACTTGTACATATTGTGTTGTCTGGAGGAAAAAACTATGAACGTCTATTACAAACTTCTCTTGTTTGGTTTCTTCCCTCCAACGACAGGCACGGTTTTCCTGTACGCCATCTTTACGGACATTTGGGTCGAGTCTTTGGAATGTCCAGCATCTCTCCATGTCCAACTAGACATGTCAGCTGCTGCTATTAATCTCAAAGTGCCATCTCAAAGTCACTTCCTCTGAAAGCCTGGAAAATGACAGATACAGATCACACACACACACACACACACACACACACACACACACACACACACACACACAGTGCTCTTTAAAGTCCTTTTCTCTCAAATCCCTTTCCACAGTCTCTCTCTCTCTGGCCTCGATGTGCCATAGCCCGAGTGTAGAGTACAGTAATTTAGCTGGAGTGGCCTGGAGCTTTGGGCGCTATCATCCAGCCGAGCTTCAATTTAATCACTTCATTTCTCTTTTTCCAAAGCACGCCTTGTATGTTTCCTCCTCTGTTCCCTGCGCAAAGTTTTCATCCTGACCAATTAAGAGGTGTGATGGATGTGACGCAGGTTCCGACTCTCTCCTCTGTGCTCCTGCTTCCAGCATTTTTTTTTTTTTTTGCTTTTATGTTTTTCTCTTTCTTCATATAAAAATAACAGATTTGCAGAGGTCGGAAGAAGTTCTAGAGCATTCTGGAGAATGGATAAGAGTCTATGGCAGAGCAAAAGGTGATCACACTTGTATTGCTTTTCATTAGTGACTGTAGTAAATGTTCCACACTGAAAATCCATCCATCCATCCATCCAGCCATCCATTCATTTTCCATACAACTTATCCTACACAGGGTTGAAGGGGAGCCTGGAGTGTATCCAAGGGAACTTGGGACACACCCTGGACAGGGTGCCAACCCATCGCAGGGTACAATCGTGCATACGTTCACACACCCAGACAATTTGGAAGTGCCAGTCAGCCTACAACACGGCCTTTGGATTGAGGGAGGAAACCGGAGTACCTCTAGGAAACCTTCACAGCACAAGGAGAACATGCAAACTCCACGCACACAGGGTGGAGGTGGGAATCGAACCCCCTAAACTCTGAGGCAAACATGCTCACCACTAAGCCACTTGGCAACCTTGTGCACCTCACATTCTCAGAAAAAAAAAAAACGGTATTAAACTGTACCTTAGTGTTGCCACCTCGGAACTCCAGGGTCCAGGTTCGATCCTGAGAAACTCATGTTCTCCTGGTGTCTGTGTGGATTTCCTCAGATTTCCGCTGGTACGTGGATTGGCTATGTTAAATTGCTCCTAGGTATGAGTAAGTGTGTGAGTGTGTGTGAAACGTGGCCCGCGATGGACCGGCGTCCCATCCAGGCTGTATTCTGGCTGTATGTCTGTAACATGCACTCAAAGACATGGCCACAAGTGCGTAAACTCAGATTCTTTGTTCCTTAAGTCATGGTCATAGTACGATGCAGGGGTCTGTACAGGCTAAGAAAGATCCATAAACAAGAATAAGACTTTGCAAATAGTCAAAGGAACACGAGAGTACAACTCTACAAGCGTAGAGTTAAGAACAGGTGCACACATTTGAGAAGTAATGAACTAATGGCAAGACAAGAGGCGGAGACAGGACCATAGTCACATCTCAATAAAGGCACAGGCAGAGCCATGTGGTGAGGGGATTCGTGACAGAACCCGGCATCCCCTGGATAGGCTCTAGCCCCGACCATCGCAACCCTGTCCCTGGCGTTTGGTACCCTACACCTTCTGTAGCTTCATACTACCGAAACTAATTACAGTCCAATTATATACCTTAAATCGTTTTACAAGACGCACTATATCCACGTGTCCAGGTGTAAGATACATCTTAAAGGTATCATATGCTTGAAGGCATCCCAGGGACAACGGAAGGTACTTATTTTCTCCTATGGGTACACCTGGCCCCAGGAGTTCTTCCATTATAGTCACATTTGAGCTAATAATATTTGTGTCCTGCTATTAGGGCTGCAGATATAGGCTGGCAATTGAGGTTGGCAGCTGCCACACTGCGCCACCCCATAGGTCCGCCCCCGAGACAATCTTCTTTAAATCAGGAAGGGAATTAGTTTATAAAAAACCCCAAAAAGAAACAAGTGTGTGTGATTTGTCATTGTTTTGCTTCCTGAAATGATTTCTTTAATCTGATGCTTGTTCCTGTCTTTGTAAACAAGGTACTGATTTTTGTTATGCAATGCACTTCCTGTCAGACACACACACACACACACACACACGGGCCTAATTAGTCAGAATTAAGATGAATGTCTGGCCTTCCCAGTATCGATTGGCATCGAGCAGACCCTCAACATAGTGCTGAGGGAACCCCACCTCACACAACACACCATTTATATCAATCACCCCCCCCTCCTCCTTTCTCTCTCTCTTTCTTCTTTTAGCTACCTTTAACAGTGTTCAGTGTTTATGTGTGTGTGTATGTGGTGCGGCTTGATGGATGGTGGGAGAACCATATTCCAGCTGGCTGTGCAATTTGTTTGCAGAGTTGTATAGATGAGAACAGATTGAATGGCTTTGTCTCTTGTGCGTATGCGCATAAGTCTGAGTGTGTGTGAGCGAGTGTGTGTCCACGATGATAGTAACCCGAACCCTTGTATCAAGGTGTGTATGCATGGTTCTTGTGGGAGCCGGAATAGTTTTAAGGTGCATTTGTGTGTGCGTGTGTGTGTGTGTGTGTACTGTACATGTGCTTGAAAGGTTGCTATGGCAGCTTTATGAATGTGTGTGCGTGTGTGTCAGGGGTCAGAGAATGAAATATTAACGCCGGTGCGTTGACATTCAGGCTGTGTGGATGAGGGGCTCCCTGCTGCTCAGCCAGAGTCAAAGGTCCGAGCAGAGCTTCACTCCGGGACTGACACGCGTTTCACCTCGAAGTGAGAAAGGAATTCAAATTTTAAACATTTATAGCTGAACTGATGTATTCTACAGAGCTATTACGAGCCAAAATGAGTGATACGACAGAGCCGGGTGGCTCTATTAGTTTAAACTGCTCTGAACGTAAACTTTTTTTTTGTGTGTGTGTGTGTGTGTGTGTGTTCACAAAAGGATTTTCCAGACTAACAAAGAACATTAATAAATGTAATAATAAAGTTCTTAAAATAATGATGTACATCCCCTCTGAAAGTATTGGCTGCTTTTGGATTTATCTTCATAGCTCTCGAAATGTTTCTCACATCAAATGCTGTTGGTTTCCATACCATGGCCAACCTGTTCTTTCTTTTTCAGGACATTGGAAATTGTTGTATTGGCTACGCCCAATGTTTGTGCAATGCCTCGGATAGATTTTCCTTCTTTTTCTCAGCTTCAAAATGGCTTGCTTTTCTCCCATAGACAGCTCTCTGGTCTTCATGATGGTTTATCCTTTTTAACAACGAATGCAGTCTTTACAGGCCAAACCTAGGGCTCAAACCAAGAGGAGACATTCAGAGATATTAATTCTTTAACAGGGCACACCTGGGCAGCGAGAAACACCGGCCAGTCATTTGTTCCAATATTTTTGATCACTTGAAAAAAAATGGGTGGGTTCAAACAAAAGGTGCCATGTTCCAAACCGTCTAACACATCTAGATGTAAATACGATGAAACGAAAGCTGAAGTTCCAGTCTATCTTTTTCTGGAACGCTCGTGCCGTGTCATAAGAACTTATGTGTTAAGTTTGTGTTGCAACATCATTTGAATGTTGGTAGAATGTGATCCCCCCTCCCACCCTCGCAGTATTATACATTTGCTTCACAACGTTAATAAAACATTATAAGAACGTTGTTTTTGGAATATACCTTCAATGTTTTCAAAGCATCTGCTGTCATAATGGTGTGTTTCACAACGTTATTATAATGTTGAGAGAACATTAAAAAGAAATGTTACTGCGACGTTCTAAAAACATCTACTTTAATACATTTAGCTTCACATTGTTATTAGGATGTTGAGGTCACGTTAGTTTTGGAGCGTTACTGCAACGTTCCAAAATAATACGGTTAAAGTTTAAAGGTTTCCGTCACAACTTTATCAGAATATTCAGGGAACCTTATTTTTTGGAACGTTCCTACAATGTTCGAAAAACATCTGCTGTAATACTGTTTTAACATAATGCTAACAGAATGTTATTTTTGGAACATTCCTGCAACGTTCTAGAAACCACCTGAGGCATTAACGATTTACTTCACGACATTATTGTAATGTTGAAAGTATGTTATTCATAGAATGTTACCTCAATGTTTTAAAAACATCTGCTGTAATAACGGTTTGCTTAACAGCATTATTCAACCGTTGAGCGAATGTTATTTTTGCAACGTTATTGCAATGTTTTAAAATCATCTGCTGTGATAAAAGTTCGCTTAACGATGTTATCCGAACGTTGAGGGAATGTTATTTTTGCAACGTTTATGCAACATTCTAAAATCATCTGCTGTAATAAAAGTTCTCTTAACGATGTCATTGGAACATTGAGGGAATGTTATATTTGGAACGTTCCTGCAATGTTCTAAAACCATCTGAGGTAATAATGGTTTTCTTCACAGCATTGAGAGAATGTTAATTCAGTGGTTTGCTCCACAGTGCTATTGCGATATGTACAGAGCATTATTTCTGGAACATTCAAACAGCTTTCTAAAATCATCTGGTGTAATAACAGTTTGCTTCACAGTGTCTGAGAACATTGTTATTTTTGGAACAATTTTATTTTTGTTATTTTCATCTGTAATAATCGTTTGGTTCCAGTGGTAATAGAACGTTGACGGAAAGTTACCGTTGGAACGTTCCTACAATGTACTGAAAACATCCGCTTCGCAATATCATTAGAGCTATTTTCTTCCCTTTCTACTCTCCTTTCTTCTTTGTTTCTTTTCCTTCCTCTCACTTCTTCTTACTCTTCTCCTATAACCCTTACTCCACCCCTCTTCATTTGTATCTCCTCTACTTTTTCTTTGTCTTCTTTTTTTCTCCTCTCCACAATACAGAGTGTAACTTTTTTTGCACTGTATTATGGGATTGAGCAGAGTGAAGCTCTTTTCTTTGTCACTGTGCTTTGGTCTGTTCAGCATTGCGGATGAGTTTTATGTCCTCGGGCTGAATCTCCACGGTCTCAGAGGCCACGCCAGGCTTTGTGCGTTGGCCATGCTGAGAGAGAGCACCATGCTATGCTATGCCATGCTATGCTATACTACATTATGGAAAGCTTTGTTGATTAGGGCGAGAGCGAGAGAGCAAGCTGCAAATTTTCTCCACTTGCTTCTTGTTGTGTTGGAATGAAACAGTAGACATGTGTAGATGTGTACATATGTACGTGTGTGTGTGTGTGTGTGAGTGTGTGTGTGTCCTCAGGATAGAGGATAGCTCACCATCTCCCTCTCTCTTTCTCCAGCTGCTCTCCAGACTTAAGGCCCTGTGGGAGATGGATCTGTCCTCCCTCCATCTCCTGCTGCATGAAGAAACAATGTTTTAGTCGAGACAGCTTCAGTCAAGGTCGAGCCGAGCCGGAGAGGCACAAGAACAAGAACAAGCCTGCTGAAATTATAGTGGAGGAGAGCGAGAGCAACTAAAATAATATCTCCAATACCACTGTTGCAAACAGAGCAAGCCCAAGTTAGCTATCTAGCTAGATTACCAACTTCACCGGATGTACACTACCGGTAGCTACTTAGCAATGTGTTAATGCCTCTGGAAAAGCTGCCACATGTTGTACAGTAGTTAGGTAGGTTAGAATTGATCTAAATCCATTTTAAATATAGCAATAAACCGAGAATATGGTAGACAAGACATCAAACTAAATTAAAAAAGTTAGCGAGGTAAATATATCTTTAAAACAGCATGCTAGTTATCAAGAACATTTTCAACTAAAATGAACTCTGTAGCTAAACGCTAACTTCAGCAATAAAAAGAGTTTGTGCTTTATATACCGCATGGAGCTAGCTAGTTTTCAAGGCCAGGCTAAACTAAAAATGAACAGACATGCTAGTTATCAAGATTTTTTTTTTCACAGTTAACACTAACTAACTAGCCATCTAGATAGCAACCTAATATTAGCCATAAAAAGAGTTTGTGGTTTGTATACCTTACGATGCTAGGTAGCTTACTGGGGATTTCGATTACACTGCAACTAAAAATAAACAAACATGCTAGTTATCAAAAATGTTTGCAGCTAACACTAACTAGCTAACACGCTAATGTTAGTGACAAAAAGAGTTTATAAGCAGTTTATGTACTACCACGTAAATCTAGATAGTTTAGCGGGATTTTTTCCCCCATCTTCTCTCATGAATTCTTTTTTTTTCTGTATGTCTTTTCTTCCTCTTCTCCCACATTTCCAACTCTCCTTCGTTCGGTTCGTCATCTAGCTTTTCTTGTTCTGAGACCTTTCTGATTCGCAAGCGAGACGTGAAATTGCGCACAGCGTGTGGGCGTTTATATGGTTTCTGGGTTAACATCGTTCTAGTACCTTCTTTGACTGCGGTGCAATGAATTCGTATTTGTTTGATTGCTCTGCTGTGAAGAAGCACCAACGAATGAAGTTAGAGGAGTTTGAAAGTTGATTTCCGTCAAAAATGGCAAGGTTTTAGGTGAATTGAAGAGCAAGACAAGACTTGGGCTTGAGACAAAGAGCGGTATCAGGCGACGGTGGTCTTGCAATCGGTTTTCCTGGAAAGAAAGACGGAGGAAGGGGCAGAGAGAGTGAGACCGTTTCTTTATCCTGAATCAATGCTAAATCAGTGGCTCTATACACTTCCTTGCTAGCTACTTTAGCCTTACTCTATCCTCGTAGCGCTCCTGCGCAACGAAAGAAGCAGACATTAAAACCGACATTTCTTTCTTTCTTTCCTTTTTCCCCCTTTCACTTTCTGCAAGCCTAAACAGTAAAAGGTCGGATTGCAGCAGTGACAGGAAGATGGATGTCATTTTTAAGCCACCTCATAATCATCAGTGTGTTTTCCTCTCCTGTCTCGCTCTTCTCTCACGGTGCTTTTCTGTGGAGTGCAGGCGGCTCCAGATGCTGGGTAAATATTACCCACGGTGCCGTGTGGCAGGCGAATGTGCCGGTTCACAGTTATTTATTTATTTTCCCGCTGATGTCTCGCTCCCTAATGAGTCACTCGGGACGGCCGGTGATCTGAACCGCCGACGCTACCGAGGACAGGCAAGAAGAACAGCGCAAGGGCTGTTTTTATGTTCTGAGTGTGTGCGAGCGTGAACGAATAGTTCATAAACATTAATACACTGCACCATACATCTTTTGGAAAATCGATGAGAATACAAATAATGCATCGTACGTACATTACGTACTCCGTAGTCCTAATATCTTCTACTGATAGTCGTGCGGAAGACTAATAATAGCGTGTGGAAAACTGCATACACACTGCAATCCTCTTATAGCCAACTCCAAAGCTATTGGTACACTACAACGCACTAGTTTTAATGAAAAGAACAAATCTAGAGTAGCTCACTTTTTCTGCAAAACATTGATTTCAAAATGAATGGCAGCCATACACATCGCGCTGGGATTATTAACCAGTTTAAAAAGGAGTCTTGGGTCTTTAGAAGAAGAAGAAGAAGAAGAAGGCTTTATTTGTCTAATATACGTACATTACAGCATGGTGAAATTATTTTATTTGCATACCCCAGCTTGTTAGGAAGTTGAGGTCAGAGTGCAGGGTCAGCCATGATACAGCGCCCCCTGGAGCAGAGAGGGTTAAGGGCCTTGCTCAAGGGCCCAACAGTGACAGCTTGACAGTGCTGGAGCTTGAACCCCCGACCTTCTGATCAGTAACCCAGAGCCTTAAAGGTTTTCAATTCAGGGATTGAATCAATCATTGCAACATGATTATTTTGTAAACTTGTCCCAATTTTTTTTAAACTTTGCTGATGGTGTTTATGGCAAAAAAAACAAACAACAAAAACACTTTGGTCTCATCAAACCATAATACATGATTCCAATTGTAGTGCCAATTGTGCTTGATTCAGAAACTGTAGGGTTTTTTTTTGTGGTAGGTTTTCTCAGCAAGGGCTTCTTTTCCATGAAAATTGTATCCAGTAGTCAAGAATCACCTGAATCTGTGATTCTTTGGAGTCCTCTTTGCCTTGCACATCCTCCTCCTCACTGTGCACCAATGGAGACTGGAAAATCTCCCCCCCTTCCAGACTTCACTATTTGGACCTAATAAAATGGACAATAAATGTATCTACAAGGTAAGTGTACCTAATAAACCGGCAGCTCAGTTTATTGCTCGTAGTGTTTTCCAAATTGGTTCTCAGGGAAGCCAGATGCTCCATTCTACATGTTTTTTTTTTTGCTCTCTCACAGCTCCTGATACACCTGTAATGATTATTCAGTGTTCTTTAAATGTTTTCATGGAATTTCACCGGGTTCCAGAGGAGCCGTTGGTACGACGGTACACTTATACATTGTACAAACCCAGAAATGCTGCTTCAGTCCTGAAAAGTGTTCTTTCATGAACCTGTCATGGTTTTAATTACGGCACAAATCCAAAGGGCTTATGCACTAATTAATGCGCTTGTTATTATAATACGTTATTGTTTCTATAGTAACAACTTAAAGGGACTTGTACGGCAGACGCTCCAGATAAACAGATTTTAAAAAAATAAATAAGCTTTAATATTCATTAACACGGCAATGTTTTCTGTAAGCAGCCGTATTTTGGCGTTTTTGCCGGACGCCTTTATCCAGAGTGACTTACATTTATTATATTTATACATTCGAGCAGTTGAAGATTAAGGTGTCCAACAGTGGTAGCTTGGTAGTGCTGGGGTTTAAACTCATGACCTTCCAATCAGCAACCCAACGTCTTAACCATACGGCAGTGGTAGCTCAGCGGTGAACGTTTTTGGAAGGAAGGAGTCTCCAGTGTCAGCGCTTTGTAACAGTCTGTAACTTTCTTCAGGACAGGAGTTGCGTTTTGCTGTTTCTCAGTAACAAGGATTTTTTTTTTCTCGTATTAATGTCAAAGAAAGAAAATCGAGAGGCTGGCGAGGAAAGTGAGAAGTTGTTGGACGGACGTTCCACGACAACCATTTTCATTTTCAAACAGTTACGGTCATGTAAATCTACTTGTATGTCCTACTGCAGAGGGTCGTCATTGAGTACACTGTGATTTACTGTATGTACGTTATGTGTATAGATATATACAAAGGGTCGAAAATCTCACGTCTAATGCAACGCAGCATGGCTGTGTAATAAACTCAACACAGCAGTGAATTCTGGGATACACGTAAAGTGCAGTTTGATGCGTACTGATAAATCGCTTGTTGTCGTTTGGGAGTCACGACTTTGTGTTAAACAACTACGGTGTGACACGAGGCCTCGGGGGGGGGTGTTCGCTTTTCGGCTTCCAGGAAGAACCAGCGTCAGCGTGAAAAATCACGCTGGAGGGTTCATGTATGTGTGTGTGTGTGTGTTTAGGGGGAAAAGGGGTCAGGACTTTACCCTTGACAGTGATGAGATGGAGATGACATCCTCCCTTTTCTGTATACTCTCTCTCTCTCTCTCTCTCTCTCTCTCTCTCTCTCTCTCTCTCTCTCTCTGTGGTCTGTGGACGGATCTGAGTTGTGGCTGGTGATTAAAAAATGGGCCGGTTATTTTACTTGCCCTGTAATTTATGCTTGATGGTTTAGCAATCTGCAGCAATCTATCATCCTCATCATCACTGTCGCTGCATTTAATCTATCCTAGCTGGCCAAATTAATTCGTTCCTAAACACCTCTATTTGTGTGCGTGCATACCGTGTGTGTGTGTGTGTGTGTGTGTGTGTGTGTGAGGAATATCATTCATACTAATTTGCTACAACCGCTAATGAAAACTGCTCCGTCTGCACGTGTTTGAATTGCTAGTGTAATTGCTAAGCGCCTGCTATTACCATGTGTGGCGTTAACATTTCTGCTGCACATACTATATGCTAATCCTCGGATCGTAACGCAGCCCCCACTGTGCGTGTCCCTGCCCTCGTCCTCGGAGAATTAGCGCTGCCTCGAACCCCTGCCTTCTATTTTAGGAGTCGCGCTCTGTCTAGGGAATAGCACAAGGAACAATTAATAACACAAAACAGCTCCTTAGAAGGAAACCAGTGTGGATATGAAGGTAAAGAGCACTATAGAGGCTCCCAGGAACTACAGTATTTGTACGTCCAGACATTTCCTATTCGTTTTTATTGTGATTTCAGAGTAAAATGCTTGCAAATGAATAACTCCATGGATAAAAACCAGATTCCAAACCACAAATGCAAAGCCCTCCATCCTGTAGACTTTCCCATGGTGGAAAACCTCGTATTGTTACAAAGCACTGACACTGGAGACTCCTTCCTTAAATTGTGATTGTTAAACAAACAACAACACTTTTTTTTTTTTTTACAAGATTTATTAGTAGACTTTATCAGATTATACAAATCCCTGAGAACGAGTCGTTACTATAGAAACGCTAACGTATTACATCTAAAGCTGTGATTTGTCTTGTAGCCAGAATTGCTTTCAGAGACATCGTTACTAGAATCAAGAACTGTAGTGTGACTTTAAATAAATGTTTACGTAACTAACATTAAAGCTGTGCCTCCTAATCATATTATACTTTCAATAGCCATTATGTCACAATAATAATAATAATAATAATAATAAAACAGAGTACATTCATTAGGAACATACTGGAACCACACTGTCTTTGATTTGACAATAAGGTTAAAAAAAAATAAAAGAAGAGCCATTCTTATTTCTCCTTTGATAAACAGATCTCTTGATTCATCATCAGTTTAATGCATACCCCTCCTGTCATGTGCGTCATTGGTAAAGCGAACACGATGCTCATACAGTCACCGTCATGTTTTCCTGCTGTTCATTTGTATTAAAACCCACTTCAGATCAAGTGCACTTGACAGAACAAGGCAGCATCGTAGCTTCGTCTCTGAGGTCCTGGCCAACAGCACAATAGCAACACACCAGACTGGATAGCAAAACACACCCTGCTCGCTGGGTTTTACTGGATCAGAGAGAGTCGCATGCTCCTCGTAAACACGCCACGGGATTTAGAGACAACGAAGCAATCTCGCTTAAATTCCCTCTGCTCTCCTACAGGCTGCTGTCTTCGAACACAGTCTGCTTGTGTTCCATTGAAAAGGGGAGAAATTCTCAGGATGGACTTTCAGAGACTGATTTCATATATATATATATATATATATATATATATATATATATATATATATATATATATATATATATATGAAATCAGTCTCTGAAAGTCCTCTCTCTCTCTCTCTCTCTCTCTCTCTCTCTCTCTTTATATATATATATATATATATATATCCCTCTATATATGTATATACGTGTGTATGGATACAAATTTAGAGCTTTGTAAGAGTCAGAGGTAAAGCACAAACTTTCCAGACAGCTTCAGGACAGAACAGACAGAATTTGCGCTCTCTTACTAACATGTCTTATTAATTTTAAGAGAAAGAATGACCATTTATAGCTGCTCTAATGTAAGTGATAACAGGAATTAACTACATCATTAAATGTGACTGAAAATGGATAAAAAAAAAAAACAACAACATGAATTTTACATTTACATTCATGGCATTTGGCAGACAGCCTTATCCAGAGCGACTTACATTTATCACATTTATACAACTGAGCAGTTGAAGGTTAAGGGCTTTGCTCAAGGGCCCAACTGTGGTAGCTTGGCATTTCTGGGGCTTGACCTCCTGACCTTCTGATCAGTAACCCAGAGCCTCTAATCACTGATTAACTTGATTAACTGCTGTGGTATAAGAACAATAAAACCCTTCAGAATGTACTGTTATCGGATCACAATCAGGACAGTAACAGTAACTCATGTTGGTCCCTATCACACCGCCCCGTTGTTGATTATTTTCCTAAAATAGGTTTCCTCAAAGTGGTTTATACTTTACTTAGAATATACACGTAACAGTTGTGTAGCATTACACATCCACAACTATTTCTCAACATTGAGTTTAAAAGTAAACAAACCTTCCTGTTGCCTTTATATATATATATATATATATATATATATATATATATATATATATATATATATATATATATATATATTACGAATTATATTACAATTATTACGAATACATTTAATATATTTAAGCTATTAGTAGTATTTTATATATATACACAAATACGTTCCTCAACAAGGAATGTCCTCCAGTAAGAAATATGTACGAAATATATAATGTACAATTGTGTCCTAAAGTCATAAATTGTCGTCTACATGAATTGTTGTTTTACGTGCTGAAGTTACACCTCGACTATACATTACTGTTATGTGACAACAGTTAAAAATATCCCACAGAGTTCAAATCCTTTGATGGAGAATAAAGATCAATAATATATAATACTACCTGTTCATGAACATGTTTACTGAGTAGAAAGCTTTATATTACTGACGTATGCATTTAATGTAGTCTTTTACCACACTCTCATTTTTATGCCCTCACATTTTGCTTTCCCTCTTTTCTTCATCTCTCTCATTTTCGTTCTCCAACCACAGGCCCGTGAGCAGGCGAGATGACCTTTGAGACTGAAAGTGTGTGAAGCAGCAGCTGGTTGAAGCAGCTGTGAGCTAAAGGACAGGGCGAGTGGACGGAGGAGTGTTTGATTATTCATGTTGAAATGATAGAGAGTTGGAGAAGAAGAGAGAGAGAGAGAGAGAGAGAGAGAGAGAGAGAGAGAGAGAGAGAGAGAGAGAGAGAGAGACGTGATTTGTTTGGAGTCCAGCAGAGGCATGGAGCGCTGCAGGGGCTTGTGGGATAGCTGAGGCGCTTCCTCCGAGGCCACTTTCCCTCTCTGTCACATTCTCAGATGTGACAAGAGCCTCACGGCCACTTTGGTCCATTGCTCCTCCTGCTTTGACAGTTAACACACACACACACACACACACACACACACACACACACACGTTTATGTCAAGTGTTGTCAGATTCCTTTAAAATTGCACCATTTTAAATTATTGAATAGATTTAGTGTTACACCATGACTTTATATAATATTTTTCTTGAAATAAAAAGAAACCCTGTAACTTTCCCAAGCAAAGAAAAACCAATGCCACAATTAGATTCGTTGATATTTATTTCTGCACAGATTTCTTGTCATTTTTTTCCTCAAGCAATCCTGGATTCATGTAAAAATCTTCTACATTCTACTCGCTCTTATAGTACTATATATATGTGTGTGTGTGTGCGTGTGTATATATATATATATATATATATATATATATATATATATATATATATATATATATATATATATTAAATGACAAAACTGTAAAAAAAAAAAAAAAAAAAAGAGACTGAAAGTAGTACATGGTCTTAAACTCTTTAATTTGCATTTTTTCCGCCTATCAATTTGTAAATATGATTAAATTTGAATAGCATTTGAGCACAATTCACAATTCTGTTACTTTCACATCCATCACCTTTCACCACTAGGGGGCCTTGTGCTTATATAAATAGAGAAAAAGTGTGTGTGTGTGTAATGTGTGAGAAATGCTAAACGGGAGTTGACTGATCAAATCGCGAGTCTGTCAGAAAGAAAGAGTCATCATCTTCGTTATGAAATCCTATTTCATCTGCCCGCACCATCAGAGATGAATGGTGCGCTAAATATCGATACGAAATGAAATTCTTAATGACACACAGATTCATACGGTGATACTCATATCGCTAGTGCTTTTTATGGAAGTTCCATCTGTGCTGACTTTTTCTTTTGTTCTCTTTCATTGTTACTTTCATTTTCTTGTTACACGCTAACATTTTTGGAGGGATACGTTAATGACTGGATAGATACTGCTTATCAGTGAATGGTTGAATGGATGGTTGAAAAAAGAAATATAGGAGTAGATGGATTGGCACCCTGTCCAGGGTGTACCCCGCCTTGTGCCCGATGCTTCCTGGGATAGGATCCAGGTTCCCCGTGTCCCTGAAAAGGATAAGCGGTATAGAAGAAGATGGATGGATGGAGGAGTAGATGGATGGATGGGTGGATAAATGGAGAGTTGAATGAAATTGAATGGATGGGTGGACCGATGGATGGATGGATGGATGGATGGATGGGCAGATACTTTTGAAAATGGATGTTTGTAAGGATGGTTGTCTGGATGGAATAAAGGAATGGATGTATGGATGATAAATAGATAGATGCTTGAATGAAATGATGGAAGGATATGATGGATAGTTAGATAGATGGGTAGGTGGATGGGTGGTTGAAAGAAGAACATGATGTGATGGATGGATGGATGGATTGCCAGATAGCTTTGAGAATGGATGGATAGATGGATGATTGTATGGATGGAATAAAGGAAGGGTGGATGGATGGATGGATAGATAGATGGTTGAATGAATGAATGGTTGGATAGTTGAAAAAATGGATAGATGGATGAATGGAAAGGTGGTTGAATAGATGTAATGGATGGATGGATGAATGGACAGGTGATTGAATATATGTAATGGATGGATGGATGGATGAATGGACAGGTGGTTGAATAGATGTAATGGATGGATGGATGAATGGACAGGTGGTTGAATAGATGTAATGGATGGATGGATGAATGGACAGGTGATTGAATAGATGTAATGGATGGATGGATGAATGGACAGGTGATTGAATAGATGTAATGGATGGATGGATGAATGGACAGGTGGTTGAATAGATGTAATGGATGGATGGATGGATGAATGGACAGGTGGTTGAATAGATGTAATGGATGGATGGATGGATGAATGGACAGGTGGTTGAATAGATGTAATGAATGGATGGATGAATGGACAGGTGATTGAATAGATGTAATGGATGGATGGATGGATGAATGGACAGGTGATTGAATAGATGTAATGGATGGATGGATGAATGGACAGGTGATTGCATGAATAGATGAATGGTTGGATAGATGGTTAAAAGAAGAAATTGATGGAATGAGAGATAGTTTTGACAATGGAAGGATGAGTCAGTGGATGGACAGTTGGATATTTGCATGGATGGAATAGAGGAATGGATAGATGGATCAATAAATGGAGAGGAGGTATCATTAGTACCAAAACCGCTTTGTTGATGTTTATTGTTTATTATTTTAGATGAAAAACGTGTATTGATGTGCTTCCTTGGTTATTGTGGCCTTTTTACTGTTTTACTCGATGTGCGTCTTCTCTGTTATTCTCACAGACCTTTCATTGTGTCATGCCATCATTATAGCAATATTACAGCCTGCTGATTATTAACCTTGACTTAAGCAGATATTCAAGCCTGTTTTATTTCTTCTCTAAAGCAGATGACAGGTCTAATCATCAAAATGACAGTTCTAATGACACAGTGTAAAAGACTAAAAAATATGAGAGTAAAAAATATGAATACAATTAACCAAACAGTAACACACCAAAAGATGCTTTATAAGCTAAAACAGTAGCCAATGGCAGTAGAACTTGACAAATCATCAAAGAAAGCAGTTAACAATGGATTTTGGATGTAATAGAACCTCATAAATGGATGGATGGATGCATAGATGGATGAATCAATAGGATAGATTGAAAGAAGGAATACATGCATGGGTTGAAAGATATATGGATGGTTGAATGGATAGACGGATGTCACAAAAGCAGATGAAAATGACAGTTCTAATAACTCAACAGATGATGACTCAAACTGAAAAAGACTCACACAAATGACCAAACGAAAACATATAAATACAGACAAAATTCGGTAATGACCTTTGAAGTACACAAACCATTAAATGGGTGAAAAGAGAAATGGATGGATGGATACATGGTTGAAAGAAGGAAAAGATGCATTGGAAGGTAAATGGATGGATGGATGGATGGCTGGATGGAGAGATGTATGGTTGAATCAGTTGTTGGATAGATGGTTGAAAGAAGGAAAAGATGCATTGGAAGGTAAATGGATGGATGGATGGCTGGATGTATGGAGAGATGTATGGTTCAATCAGTTGTTGGATAGATGGTTGAAAGAAGGAATGCATGCACGTGTAGAAAGATAAATGGATAGTTGAATGGATAGATGGATATTTAAAAACATATCAAATAGACCAAATTCAGCAATGACCTCTGAAATACACAAACCATTAGATGGTTGAAAGAAGAAATGTACGGATGGATGGACTGATGGTTGGATGCATGGTTGAAAGCAAGAAAATGTGCAATGGTATATGAATGGATGGATGGATGGATGAACGGATGTGTGGAAAGATGCTTGAAAGAAGGAATACATGCATGGGTAGAAAAGGTGGATGGATAGTTGAATGGATAGATTGTTGAATGGGTAGATGGATGTCAATAAAGCCGATGAAAATGACAGTTCTAATAACACAACTAATGATGAACCAAAACAAAAAAAAGACTAACACAGCTGACCAAACAAAAACATATAAAAAATAGACAAAATTAGGCCGTTGAAATCCACAAAACATTAAATGGTTGAAAGAAGAACGGGATAGGTGGATGGACTGATGGTTGGATATATGGTCGAAAGAAGGAAAAGATGCAGTGGTAGCTGAATGGATGAATGAATGAATGGATGGATGGATGGATGCGTGTCACTGAAGCAGACAAATACAAAAATATCCAAGCAAAAACACATAAACGCCAACGACTGATTTCTGATCTCGACAAATCATTAGAGCACGCAGCTAACCTTTGGCACTAAATGAATGGCTGGATAGATAGATGGATGGATGGATAGATAGATAAACATTAAGAATTGGGAAAATTTGGCATGTGTGTGTGTGTGTGTGTGTTTTACTCGGTGCTCGAGAGGGCTCTTTTGTCTCTGTCAGATCAGCCTGATTAATTTCCACCTCCGTCTCACTCCACCTCTCCATCTGATACTTCAGTCCTCCTGCACCGTTTGACCCCATCATCAGTCATTCTACTCAATCCCCAATACCGTTGACCTCTGACCCCAGTCTGGCTCCTCCTCATCACTCAGCACCTTTGATTGGATGAGTAGGATGGGCCAACATTTAACCTATACTCTTTCTGGGTCTCTCTAGATCGGTTCTTGGAACAGCCCGTCATCCACCGCTGTGCCACGTCCTCTGCAACCACCTGCTTAAGGTCTTCAGACGTGTTCAAAAAAAAAAACCCTCAAAGAACTCTTTTTCTTGGATGTCTTTTTTTTTTCACATAGGGGCATTTTATTTTGGAAATCTTTTGCATTGTACCTTAGTTTTCGGGAGTGTCTTTTTGATAACGAAATCTTGAAGGAAAAAAATGGCAATTTTACACTCTGCAAATGTTCTTCCTCACATTGTGATGCCTTTTATATATATATATATATATATATATATATATATATATATATATATATATATATATATATTCCTGTCACGGTGATCATTTCCATTCATTCCACTTTGGCTGAATCACACAGTCGAGTGTGACAATGTTTGAGCAGTCAGGGCTTGCTGCGAGAAGTCGTGTGAGAAGTGTGTCACAAAGTAGCTGTCTCACACACAAAACCACCAACATTGCGACTCTCGCCATGAAGCGCCGACTTCAGACAGGTACCTGAGCTGGGAGGGGGCCCAAGAGGGGATGTGTGGGTATGGACGAACGCTCATGCCGCGCTCATCAGACGAGTGTTTAGACTGTCACCATCCCGTCAATGACACACACTCCCTTTCTTACCACTTCATCTGTTCATCGCCTTGTTTTTTTAGCTCGACATCCACTTCGCCGTTCATATTCGCTCTTCTTTTAGAGGCGACTTGTTCCTGTTAAACACCGTGACCTCGTGAAAGCAATTTGATTCGGTCATTTTCTGATCACCGTGCGCTATTTTTACACAATGCATTCATTTCGTTTGCTAAAAATGTCCAACCGGGTCAGGTAACGCACAGTAAATGAAATGGGGGGAAATCAGAAAAGAAGAAAGTTTCCCATTTATTGCTGTTGCTCTTATTGCATTTTCAAATATAGAGGAAAAATGAAGAACCTGCTAACGTTCAAGTGTGTTCATCGAGAGAAGGCGGTGGAATTTTTTCCATTTAATAGCTCAGATTCTTGCGATAGGTGGGAAAAGGAGCAGAATATTGAGCTTAGTGACTGTGAATAGCTGATTTGGGGTCTGTTTTTGCACTGTAGGCTAACTTCGGTGATGTGATGGACATTTCCATTGTGTAGCCTCGCTGGCACATCCATCACCTTGATCACAATAGAATAGGAAATTCTGCTGTGCATATCGGACTGGTCTAAATGTCAAGGTAGGCGAAATTTCCTTTTTTCTCTTTCTTAAAATGGAAAATCGTTCTGACTGCTTATTTAACCCTCATCCTACCGACTGGGGTACCCGCAGACCCCCTGAGGTGTACTTTCTGTCATATCTCACAGGTGCTTTGTTCTATCATTCCATTTTTTCCTGACTTTGTCAATCAATTTGTTCTTAATGACTTCATATCATTGTGTTCAGTTTCTGTTTTAATTAGAGCTTTTTAAAAACTACCAATGTATTAGGGTCCTGGGGGATCCCAGTCAAAAGCACTCAATTCCGCCTATGCAGTTTTAATAAATGGAACTATTTATTGAGTCCATGTTTCTTGTAGGTCACCATTTAAAGCATCACAAATGATCAGAGGGGGTAGGGGCCCTCTGTCAGTCGTTTTGGAGGAGACAGACACAGATGAAGCAGACACAGATGCTGTCATATCACAGCAAACCAGTGACTACATTTCCCATCTTGCACTGCGGCCTACAAACATGGCCGCCATGGACTGCAATTCCCAGAAACACTCACATTCATTCTAATCACGCACACCTGCATCAAATTCACAGCAACCACATCCACAGCATAAAGAGACTGTTTGAAAACAATGTTTTTGCAAAGTATTGAGTGTTATCACCATACCAAGCGTTTGTACCCTGTAACTCACTTTGATTCATGGTCGTCGATCTTGTTTCTCGTTTCTCGTTCTCGATTCTTGCCTTGCCTTGTTTTGTTTTGTTTATGCCTGTTTGCAGATCGCCTGACCCGTTGCCTGTTTTTGACCAGGCTATTGTCTTATGATTTGGATTTGTCTGCCTGCCTCTCTTTAATACCATTAATAGCTCTCATCTGCACTTGCATCCATCCTAACCTCCATTACATTAATATCGTGACAGATGCCTTCATCATCTGGATGGAGAACTTCCCAGATTGGAAGTTTTCAGAACGTGGCCGACATCGCCGGATCTACCTGAGACAGCTGGGGCATGCCCAGCTCATGCCACACATGACGAGGAGAGCTGATACTGCCATGCTCCAAGCCCCAATCCGAGCAGCAACGACCATCATGGGAGTGAGGTCAACTCCACCTGATGCTGTGGACGTCTGGAAAATCTACTCTAGTTTGAAGGACTGTGGGCTTACTTCAATTATTTTATATTGTGGTCAAAATGACCTCGGTTGGTTTACCTGAAATTACTGAAAACTAAATGATACCAGAATCAAATGATGGTAAATAAGCTTTTAAGTACTAATGTGGATTGTACTTGGTATAAAAGCTGCAATTTGTATTATAGAAAAGTGTATATATGTTCGTTTTACACTGTAACTTTCCTAAAATAAAAATAATCTGGGTTTTTTTTCCCCCCAGATAGCATTAATTACATTACTAACAATGTTTTAAGAAGAAATAAGTTAACATTTTTGCTATGATAGTTGTTTATTACAATAGTTTATTCTTGGGGTCCCCCAGTCGGTAGTCCTTGTATGTTAAATACATTGGTAGGATGAGGGTTATTACAAAACCTGTATTACAAAACTCTTCTCTAAGAATCTAAAAATAGAAAACTATACCCTGTACCTAAAACATATCACACTGTTTTTCTGAGCACTCGTTCAAACATGTAGACATTGTCTTATTGGTCAACATGGTTACATGAGATGTGAGATTATACGACTGAAGAATGGAGAAAAAAAAGCATGATGTCTGGACATCGAGGTGTGATAGCAAGTACTTTGATTTTCCAGGTTACACTGTGGCCTAGACTCTAGACTCTCTATGATGAGATATCGTCATACAGAAATCCATCTTCTTTGTTATGAATGGGGGAAGGCCGTCTCAGATATAGGTTTGTGATTTCTTTCTGATGATTCCTATAACTGCCCGGGCACGACTCGAAAAGGCAGAAGGCAGGAACATGAAGATGCCACTTCACTCGCTTCAACATGAACATTATATGAGATCCAGACGTCAGTTTGGAAATCACAATGGCAGGAATCATGGCTGGTTCGAAACCAGTCACAGTCTGTCTTTGTCGCTAATAATAATTGAAATGAATGTATTAAGAGGACAAAAAAACATTAGGACCAACCTTTTTATAGTGTTGCATTACTTTCTGTGATTGAACATTCATGAGAACCTGAGTAAGCAAAGTAAGGAAGGTCATTTTGGAAAAAGCCCTATTGACTGTGAATTGCCTGTGCATTCTGGGTAGAAGGGATGGTATAATCACTCTCGCCTGTCAATCTTGATGCCAATCTTAAATGTCTGTGAGTGAGCTCATGTATGAGGAAGAGGGAAGATAGCACTTTTCTCTGAGTGTATTACGCTGCCCTGTGATGCAGCATGAGGTGCACTTATGGATAAAGACCAAGCACAAGATACGGTTGGCTGGCTTCATGTGTCTTGGAGGAAGCCTTTACCCTAGAGGTTGTGGAGAAAAATGCGGAAATAACCCCCAAACAAACAAACAAACAAAAAACTAATGTGCAGGATGCTAAAAGATACATCGATTAGCCATAACATTAAAACCAGTGACAGGTGAAGTAAATAACATTGATTAGCTCATTAAAATCGAATGGCACCTGTCAAGGTGTGGGGTATATTACACAAATATATTAAACAATCAGTTCTTGAAGTCGACGTGTTGGAAGCCGGAAAACTGGGCAAGCGTAAGGATCTGAGTGACTTTGACAAGGACCAAATTGTGATGGCTCGGAGCATCTCCAAAATGGCAGGTCTTGTCGTAGTGTTCCCGGTATGCAGTGGTTAGCGCCTACCAAAAGTGGTCCAAGAAAGGGTCATTAGGTCGGAGGCCTTAATGTTATGGCTGATCAGTGTATATCGCATAATGACGCTAACTCGGTGACCTAAGTTACCCAATGATTCAGGTACTTTTTAACGATGTGACTAATAAAGCAGTTAGAGTTTGAGTATCTGGACATTTCAAATCACAGAGACCGGGTTAACTCCAAACACTGCTCTTAGCCATCATAATAAAAATCCATAATATTAAAGAAATAAAATGTATATATCAGGAAGGCAAAATTTGTAGGACCAAAATTTGCTCTTGTCAACAATATTTCCTATTTCTAATCTTTAAAGCCATTTTGAGAGTCTTCAGTATGCATGTGCCTTATTTACATATACTACATACAGTATCTTCTGGTTTAAACTGCGCCAATACCCAGCAGTTCACTGACATGGACGATAAATAACAGCCAATAAATAACAGTGTAAAAAAAAAATACTGCAGGAAAGTCGAGACAGATATAATTCATTGATATAGTCTGTTTTCCCCTTCCCTGATTGGACAGCAATTTATCAGAGAGATCTGGAATAATTAAAAGTCATCATTTTGTCAAACAGTGACAGTAGAGGGAGGGCATCAGATCGTCTCTTTTTGAGAGGTGTTATTTTCCGTCATCTGAAAGATGACCCTTAAGTGCAACTTGACACCTTTGATATCCAGCATCAGCCATTTTATCTTCATCTTTGCTCTCATCTATACCATTCTCCCACAGTAAGACACGTTTCAACATTTTGCTGTGGCTTTTTTATTTTACGCTATTTTTTTTTTTTCTTCTCTGACACACCAGTCTCAATTTTCATCCTTTTAGTTTGTCATGCATCAAAAGAGCTTGATGTTTGTGACAGGAAAGGTTCCGGAGACCTCTTCCTATCTGACTACTTTTTTTTCTCTCTATCTCTCCCAGTTGTCAGTGGAGGATCAGCTCTCCCGCCTCTTCTATCTTCAGGCCTTTCCCATGCCAGAAGCTGTGTATGTAGTGAGCAAGGAAGGGCTAGATCCCTCAGGCCTAACCTCCTTTCATACAGAATCAGGATGAAGGAGAGGAACAGATTTTGATGCTCGGCTTGTGCAGTCTTCACATATGCAGTATTTTTCTATTTGAAGCTAACCCTGGGTCTTTTCTATCCTTTGGTGTGGGTGGGTGTAAACACAACTGGTTTAAGATGGTCTGCTTCAACTCTAATTCAACCTAATTGCATTAATGCTATGTAATATACACTTTGAGTGCCATTTTTTCGACAGATTTGGAATGTTCCACAAGTTTCAGAATGACTTCAGAGCAATCAGCCAGTTAGCATTGTTAGCCTGTCGTGTTTTAAGGCTTCGAGAGTGGTGGCCCACATGGCATTGGCAACTCAGGTCAAACCCAATCATGGCAACGCCAAAGATCTCTTACTCAAGTCAAATGCTCCAACAAACAAACTGCAGTTAAATAAATACGGACTAATTCTTATGACTTGCTTCAGTTCTTATAACATTTACTACGATAAGACTGATGTTTCTCTAAGCTTCTAAGCCTGTTTTCTTCTTTTGTTTGAATGGGCCTCGAAAGAGTATGAAGAAGGGGTGTAATCTGGCCTTGTTTTATCTTCAGCCCCGGATAATTATCCACTTGAAGCGGTTTGTAACTACGTAACTGAACGTCTAGATGAACGTCTAGATCTTTCATATGTGGAAACAGACTTATTGACTGACAGTGCAAAATTTTGCTAAACGTTAGCTCACACAGTCAGTGTGAGGAAAAATGGACATTTTTTTTTTTTTTTGGATATTTATTGATGGACTTTTTTTTTTTTTTTTTTTTTAAACCAGAAAGGGGTTGAAACTGAAACATCCTCTGATGCTGAGCAGAAAAAACAAGGTTTGGAAATGTCTATATGAGTTCCAGTTTACGTGAACATGATATGAGCAGAGCATAAGGAAAGATAATGTACTTTGCATGGCACTGTAGCAGCTAAACCCATAGCTTAGTTGTGTCTCCCCTTGGCTAGCGACACCAAACTAGCCTAGTTAGAAAAGTTTGATATTTTATCGGTCTGGTAGTCCTACAATCAGTGATAACAAACCGAAATCCAACTTATTCTCATACATTGATCATGTCATACATTGACAGCTAAGTTATCTCAGCGCCCATAAAACAAAACGTAGGCTACTAGCTGAGCTGGAAAAAATGCATGGAGGAGAATCTGGGCTCAGCCCCGAATGATTAACAGTCCAGCTAACGCCCCTGGTGTGAAGCGAGGCAGTGCGGAAAAGCATCCAAACTGACTGCCAACCTCCACTGTGATTATCTAGCATCACCGTGTGAAGGAAGAAGCTATGTTGGGTCGTCCAACCCAGAGAGAATTTTAAGGAATATTCCTTTTCGAAATCAAGACTTGAATAGTTAATGGCTCAAGTATCAGACATAAATAAATGGTTTCATTCTTATAGCAGGTCTATGTTGATTAAACAGGGTTTATACTGATTTGTATTTTTAAAGGATTAACAGCATAGTGGGCGATGTCAATAAAAATTAAACAGTGTGGTGTGTATTCAATTCAATTCAGCTGTATAGCGCTTTTAACAATAAACATTGTCCCAAAGTGGCTGTACAGGCTGTACTATCAGGAGATAGATTTTAAATGTATGAATTTGCCGCTAACGAGAAAGCCGGAGGTGACGGTGGCAAGGAAAAACTCCCTGAGACACCATGAGGAACAAACCCTGAGAGGAACCGGACTCTAAAGGGATCCCATCCTCATCTGGGTGGCAACAGATAGTACGATTATAAATAAATCCCTTCTAGAAATGTACTAATACTACATTCTCAAATGGTGCAGTTGTGTAACCAGGAAAACTCATTACAGTTTTTACATGAAGTCTGTTTTGTTGAACTTCTCCACGGTTCACTGATGGAGACTTGAGTGCAGAACTGTTTTTGTGGTAATTGCAGTGCTAAGGCTATAATAGCAATTGTAGTCCTAGCCATCATAGCATAGATGTTCATATGAATTGAGAACCAAAGCCATCTTTATGGTTTTTAAGTGGTACAATCCTCAGCAATCTCAACGATCTTTAGGCTGCACCGTGTGCGGACATGCTCACCTGCATATTCAGAATATGGCCTGTAAATAATAATTAGCAGAATCGAGACAGATTTTTTTTTTTTGTGGCTACATATGTTATACTAGTATAAAGAACTTCAAAAGAGTTGAATTTATGACTAGGATTTTGTGTGACACCAAGATTATCATTATAAATAAGTGTGACACCTATATAACGATATCGAGGAGTACTAGTTTTATTTAGTGCTATGTACTCATTTGGTTTAATCCATATTTCTGTTAAACACATTACATTGGATTCCTGATCAGTGATGGTTTCATTAACAATAAGTGCTTCAGACGTAAGAGATCTAATAATTAACAGTCCTAGCTTCAGATCAAACGTGCTGGATGTGCATTCGGTATGATCTAATTTTATCTTAATTAGATTACTAAACTTAAACTTAAGCCATAAACTTTCTGAAAATTTTGGGAATCGGCATGGGGCCAAAGCATGTTACAGCATCGGACATTGCCTTGGCTAATATACACACCTCTTAAAGGTTACTCTTAATAACCTCTGACTGATGAAGGCGTATATCGTTAGCTCCTACATGAATAACTATGTTTGAAAACCTGTGCTTGCGTAAGACCCTAAAATAACCTGCCATGTCTGACACCCTAGCTCCCGGTATACACCTAGCTAAAGCTGCTGGAGCCCCTAAAGGCCTAGTTAATTTCACGTGCCTTAAGATAGAGTCTCCTATAACCAGAGCTCTTTCAGGTTTCTCAGCGGGTGCTTTACTGAGGAGAGCAAACCTGTTGGACACGTGGAGAGGAGAGGAGTGGTGCTCCCATGGGCGAGCTTTAGCGTTAGCTTTGGCTTTGCGATTATGCCATTCACCCCGCTGTGAGGGCTCTAATGCCGGATTTGGGGGATTGTAGACTTTCCCCTGCAGAAACTACACTGCTCTCACTCTCACGAACCCTCTCTAGAGTCTCTGATGCTGCAATCTTCTCAGTCTGAGAGCTAACTAATATACTCTTAGCACAGATAAAGCTATTACTAACGACGGAGGAAGAACATCACTAAACATTCTGCACTCAACACACTGAACACGTTGAATGTTTGCCATAGAGGGTGTTGATATTATTTAGACAGATCCGACATGGATGGACTCCACTTGCTGTCTTTAGTCAAAAACACAAAACAAAAGTGCTTTCAAAAAAATGAAAATACGTTAGAAGGGAAAGGGAAATGACAAGAAATGAGAACGATGGCGCATTTTAATGAAAAAGAGAGGAACGGTATTATTTAAACGCCGACGCAGGCAAGAAGCTCCTGGCAAACGATTCGAAAACAGGTACTACGTCACAGTATCGATGCTACTTTGATACTTTGCCGATAAAATAGAAAACAAGTACTCGTCGATCGGTTGGAACAGCTTTTGTGTTTATTTTGCTTGGCTTACCACATTTTTAAAGTAGTTTGCCCATTCACATTCAAATGGCATTACAGCATAGCACGGTTGAATACTCGAATCTGATTGGTCCGAGGGTGTGCTTTATTTTCATATGACAGCACGGGTAGTTCTGCCTTTAACATGGATTATATGTTAGTATTAATGTGCTCATTTTAAGACTTCATTGTTTATATAGTAACAGCTCATACACAGGGACTCGTGTTGCAGACGCTCGACAAATTCTAACAATAATCATCATAATAAACAGACTAAAAGTAAACGTGTCGTTTAACAGAGAGAAAAAAAAACCTATAAATGTTTATGTGGTGATGTTTTTTGTTAGGAGACATTTATTAAACCTTTATGGAAGGAGACTGTAAAAGTCACCGTACTTTGCGAAGTTTATCAGCACAGGAAAGTCTTCAGGACAGAGGATTTGATACTTTCCAGGTTCCAGAAGTGAAAGAGAGAGAGAGCAAATGAGAGAGAGAAAGAAAGGAAAAAGAGAGAGAGGCTGGTGAGGAAATGACTGTTTACTGCAGTTATACCATAAGTGAGAACAAGAACTAACTTGTCTCTTGGATGTTCCACAACATTTGGGGTCACGGTGGTTTGCCTCGCACCTCCAGGGTTGGGGGTTTGATTCCTACCTCCACCCTGTGTGCACTGAGCTTGCATGGTCTCCCTGTGCTTTGGGGGTTTCCTCTGAGTACTCCGGTTTCCACCCCCAGTCCAAAGACATCGGCGTTTCCAAATTGTCTGCGGTGTGTGAACGTGTGTGCAGTTGTGCCACGTGATGGGTTGGCACCCCATCCAGGGTGTTCACTGCCTTACACTCTGAGTCCCTTGGGATTGGCTCCAGCTTCCCCGTGACCCTGGGTAGGATGATCAGTATGGAAAATTGATGGAAAATGAGTAAAAACTCTGACAAACTCTGAGTAAAATTCAAACCCTCTTAATAGCCTAGGAATGACGTAAAAACTTGCGTTCGTTCAGAACGTGTTTTCAAATAAATGTTTCCCATTAGATTGCGTGATTGTGTATCATCTTCCTCAGATGAGGCTACAGCTAAAACTGCAACATCATTGTCTCAGTTGAAGTGCTGCCATGTTGGCAAACAGCAGTACTTTAACATATTACTCCCTGCTGCTTGCTCTCCCACTCCATAGTTTGATGGGCAGCAAAGATCCTCCTACGGTTTCGAAAAACCACGAGCGCTCAAGGTTTAAATAAATCCTACGTTTTTTTGGGTGACACTTGGAAACACTTTGGATTAAGCATAGATCAAGCATTACAGAAATGTAGGTGCCCACTATGATGCCGGAATATAAATGCCTGGCTGCTCTCTGTTGTCCATGTGGGCACAGCAAAGAGTCGGTGGTGCGTTCACTGTCGCCGGAAGTGGCAAGATGTGTGAAGGAGAGAGATGTGAGAAGATGTGTGTCTCTTCCTGGCAGACATGTTGCCTGACAGCTGAAAGCCTGTCCATCGCGTTTGAACGAAGGACCCCTCCCAGGACTTAACCCACATTTACTGCTATTTCAGGAGAATCACCTTCTCACACACATTTAGGAGCTCAGCCACCGAATCAACGCGAAAGCGACTCTTCAGAAATAACCACAGGATACAGACACACACCAAAACACATACAGACCAGAGATTTAAAAAAAAAAAAAAAAAAAAAAGAGCTTTAGAAACATGTATCACGAAACACATAGACACAGAGCTCAGCAGGGATCAAGCGTAAGGCTTTGGGAGGGACAAATGTGCTAATACTGCCTGTATCCACGCTCTTTCATCCTTTCATCCATCTCATAGATCGTTTTGCTCTCGCTCTCTATCCGTCTCTCTCTTTGGAAAAGTTAGCGAGTGCGGGCAGGATTACCCAAGGCACCGTGGTGGAAGAGTCACAGTCTGTCAGACAGCACAGTGAGATGCACAGTCTGCATCTCAATCTGCATCTCGAGCTTTTAAGAAAGCTCACACATACGCACCACAGGAAGACAGAGACTCGGAAATCTTTGTAAAAAAGTTTGAGCCTGTTTTCTGTTGACTTGTAGAAGGCCTGAATGACGGCTGTTTATCTTGGGACCAGGGACAGAGGGATGTGGGCGAAAACAGGAGAAGAAGAAAAAAAAAATAGCTTTGATCGGTTGAACACATGGCCAAGGCAGGGAAAATTTCCAGATCTTGCTGGTTCTTGACTGTGTGTTCAATCAATCAAAAAAACAAACAAACAAAAAAATCGAATTCTTTCAAACCACTTTTCTTCACAATTCTGCTGCCCCGGTGTTCTGCTGTTCTGTCTTGGTTATACTCTCAAAATCAGACACCAATGGTCTGTGATCATTTAGGTGGCTTCCAGGTTCTGTCTCAGGTCTTATTTTCCTTTTATACTCTACAGTGCTGTGAAAACGTATTTGCATTTGATTTCTTCTGTTTTTGTGAATATCTCATGGTAAATAGTTTTAGATCTTCAAACGAAATACATCGAGTAAACACACAGTTCAGTTTTTATTTATTTGTTTTATTGAAGCCAAAAAAAGTTATCCAACACCTATCACCGATGTGAAAAACTATTTGCCCTCTTAAATTTAAAATCTGGGTGTGCCACCTTTAGCAGCTATAACTACAACCGAATGCTGGAGATCAGACTTTTACTTACTTCTAGGACTAGGACTTTCCTACGCTTCGGATCATTGTCTTGCTGCGTAATCCAGTCGCGCTTGAGTTTCAATTTACGGACTGAAGACCGGACATTCTCCTTTAGGATTTTCCGGTACAGAGCAGAATTCATGTTTCCCTCAATTATTACAAGTTGCCCAGGTCCTGAAGCAGCAAAGCATCCCCACAGCATCACACTGCCACCACCATGCTTAACCATAGGTATGATGTTCTTTTAGTGGAATTCTGCTCTTGGAGGAATTTTGGAAGGTTAGACACTTCTGGGAAGGTTCACTACCGTGCCGAGTTTTTCCATGTGGAAATAACGGTTCTCTCTGTGGTCCTTGGGAGTCCCAGAGCCTTTGAAATAGCTTTGTAACCCTTCCCAGACTGATGTATTTCAATCACCTTCTTCCTCATCATTTCTGGAATTTCTTTCATCTTTGCCATAGTGTGTTACTGAGTAAGACCTTTTAACTAACTTCATCCTGTAGAAGTTCTATGTAAGTGTTGATGTGAGTGAACAGGGTTTGCAGTAATCAGACCTGGTTGTGTCTAGTCCAGCTGAACCCCATTATGAATGCACTTTCATAGATTTGGAGATTTAGTAACTACGGGGGCAAATACATTTTCACACAGGCCCAGTTGGTATTGGAGAACTTTTTTTGCTTCAATAAATAACATTATCATTGAAAACCTGTATGTAGTGTTTACTCGGGTCGCCTTTGTTTCACCTTCGATTCTGTTTTAATTTCTGAAACAATTTAGTACGAGATCTACACACAAAACAGAAGAGCTCAGGATACTTTTTCACAGCACTGCAAATCGGTCTCTGCATGATTCCTTTAATATAATGGAAGAATCTTTTACTGAGCTCTTTGCCCTCCTCCTTAGACACCAAGGTCCAAATCCAAACTTTATTTTCCCTTTGTTTCTTTCTTGTTTTAGTGTCTCTCTTTCCATTTCGATTGATCTCCCTCTTGAGAGATTCTCTCATCCTCCATCATTCTCCTGTACCTATTCCCTCCACCCACATAAGGAGACGGGCGAAAGCAAAAAAAAGGAAAAGAAAAAGTGATGTCCTTTGATCATTTGATCGTTTGAACACATGGCCATAAGAAGGACCAAAGGGATACTTCTTCATGTGCACTTTCCATATCTTGCTGGTTCTTTTTAATCACTGTTCTTTACACATCTGCTGTCCGTGCTCCTATTGTGGTTGGCCTTCCTGCTTCTGCTGTCCCGGTGTTAATATTCTGGCTCGCCATTGTGGTTTTTAGGGTGTTTTCAGATACTTTTTACCTTAATCTGCAGCCAGAGTTAAGAATAAAACCAGAGGATGGCTGCAGATTTGACAGTGTTGGACCAGCCTCTGATAGTCACCATAACTGGGACAGATTTGCCCAAATTCCCCTTCAGTTGCCTTCCAGCCACACATATGCCTGCTCTGACAAGACACTTTCTCCAGAAACGTTTCGCCCAAGGATGTGTTGACCAGAACAAGGGACAGGACAAAACAGCCACGAGAGGTTCTGTCTGGGAATAAACTGGGATTTGGCCACTAGCTGATTCCCATCAAAGCTTCTGGAACATTTTACATGCAAACTCTCGAGCTTGTGACTTAAAGTTTTCCAGGAATTGCTGACCATCGTGCCAGTTAGACTCTGAGACATCACTGCGCTCTGATCCTCAAGATGGCTTCCATGTTCAGTCTCTACCCTTGTGTTCTCTTTCTTCTCTATTTCAGCCTCTGCTTGATTCCTTTAATATCCAAGAAGCATCTCACCCTGAGCTCTTTGCCCTGTTCCTTCAAATCCAAACTTTGTTTTCCCTTCTTCTTCTTCTTCTTCTTTTTTTTTCCGTGTCCATCTTTCCATTTCTATTGATCTCCCTCCTTGACAGAATCTCTCATCCCCCCTATCTTCCTCCACCACCTGGTTCCCCAACTCCTCAGTTTCCACTGCCTGGGGCTAGGCCCTGTGTATGTACTGATAGCTATAGTGCTTACACACACTTGTCCACATACAATCGTCTCAGCTAGATAATCTTGTTTCTCGTCCTCAATGGGAGCAAACAAAGACAATGTGAGTCTTTGATCTTAGGAGATTCTCACGTCCTCAATGTCTACAACACTTCCATAGTATTGCATTTTATATCAGCTACTGTACGTTGCCAACTTGATTTTCCAGTCAAGTCAAGATTTTGGTCCTGCTTTTCTTTTTCCTGTAAGAATAGGTGTACAATTTAGTGCAAAACATTGATATAGGGTTTGACTAGTTGACTAGGGACGATTGCCACACCCCCACAGGTTATTTCATACATTCTATCTCCTTACACCAAATGCAGTCAACAAAGCAAGATATAATTTGGTTCATCCAGTTCATCTAAGTTTGCATCTTCATTTTACACTGGAAATCTGAGGTAAATATCACGCGAAGCTTCTCGTCTCTGTCTGGTTTAGCGTCATGCACCTTGTACTTCGTTTGCACCTCAGGTAGTAGATTCGGCGAAGAAACACCTGGCAAACATGTAAAAATTCTGCAAAGCTAAAAGCAGTAGTAGCTCACTTCTGATTGGCTAAAGTGGCTCTCCCTTGTTGTTTTGTTTTCTTCCTCTGACCTCTCACTTTAGGTGATAAAATCCCACATAAACACTTCAGCTTTGCCGCTGAGATGCTTCGAAAGAAGCAACTATCTTGCTTTTTGCGTGCGTGCCCGTGTGTGCACGCGAGAGTTAATTAGCGGTAACTTTACCGGATTGTGGTCGCTACACCGCCCCGCTTTCTCTGGACTGATGTTCGCTGAAACATCAGGCATTGTTGTTCCATAGCCTGTGCAAATAAACAATATTAATGAGCCGAAGTGTGAGTTGAGAGCTGAGAGGATGAGAGTAAATGTAAAAAAAAATTGCAGCTCTAAAGTGGCATTAACAGTTATAAAGTGAAAAAAATAAATGGCTTTGAATTCAGACACAACTGTTCGTTTAACGAGCGGCTCGTCTCTGTTCAGTCTGCGACGGGAAAACGTAGCTATAAACGGTCAAAAAAAATATGGCGTTTTATTTAAGCTACTTCGCTGAAATCTGATCTAAGATAAAAAAAAACCCCTCAGTGCTAAAGCATGGAGCGCTGAAACGGACTTGTGTAGGTGCTGTCATGCTGAGTCTGGGGTGCAGAAATAGGCACGCGAAATAAAAGAAAAGGTCCAGTTGGCTGCGTTAATATTACAGAAGGTATAGTGAACACTGGGAGCTGAAGCCCGGCCTCGTGTATGAGGTTCGTATAACATGACTGAAATGCCACGAAGCTCTTAGGGAGGCCTGAATTAAACATCATTCAGACTTTACTTCTCATAGAGCACCTTTCCTTTCCCTGTTCACTCTTTCCCTCATTCTTTCTATTATGTTCCCATTCCTTTCTTTGGACAGAAATAATAGCAAAAGTATCTCGACAGAAAAGCTCCTTAAATATTTTTAATACGTAGTCTCATTTGCAGACATGCTCACCATGCGTTTTTTATTTATTTATTTATTTTTAAGTTTTTCTTATTTTTCTCAGACGAGTACGACACGTAGTTGAGGTTACTGTGGCGTCCTGCATTATTACAGAGCCGGGCCAACGCGACTCGTCAGCTCATCAATTTTATGGGAAATACACCCGACTCGTGAATGATTAACGAGCGTATTTGCTGCAGAATCAAAGCTATCATTTTTGTCTTTGAGCCTTTTGACAGCATTTCAGTTATTTAACGCTGTCAACCAAGACTTGCTGTATCATCGTGTCCCACCCAGACACAGAGATTAAGCTGTAGATCAGACTAATAAGTACTCTCAAAGTAGACTCATGATTGATGGATATTTCCTCCCCAGTACTATGTAATGTGTGTAAACTCAGCAAATATGGTAGTCTTGTTTGACAGCCAGTCTAAGGTGGAATGATCTGATCGATCGGAGTCTGATCTTTAGCTAATGCAGTGAGAAAAGGAGAGAGAGAGAGAGAGAGAGAGAGAGAGAGGGGATCTTTTATTAATGCGACACGTTAATATTCCAGGACTGAGAGACAATGACCATTTCTCTCATCCTAAAGAATGATAAATAATGTCTGCTTGTCCAGGTGGGACGGCCCTCTCTAGCGCACTGCAAGAGGGGCAAAAAGAGTGTATATGAGTGTATGCGTAAGAGAGAGTTCTCTGATCAACCTCATTATGTGTGCTTTTTGTGTACCGTAAAGACGTTCCCGATTTGAAATGGCTGGGATTTGGCCTTCAAACCTCCCTCACTCACACACACTCACTCACCGCTCTCTATATACTATGAACCACAGCGATGGAAATCACAACCCATCATTATAAGTTATATGGAACCTTTAAATAATTCACTTTCCATTATTTTCGGAGCAGGAACGCTTCTGAGAATGCGCACAGATCACGAGGAGAAAACTCGATTTATTGAAGAAAAAAAAAAAGGAAAGGGACGGTCCAAACGCAACGCGTATTACTGTTTCCGCTGTGACAAAATAATACAAAATTCGATACGTCTATTCCTGTCTAGCGCTTCCATATAGCAACATCCCCCCCCCCCCCCCCCCACACACACACCCCCAAATAAATAAATACCCCAAATCTTCAAAAGCCATTTTATATAACACTTTTCCATGAGAGTATCAAAAATTGTGCAGTAGAGAGTTCATCACAAGTTCTCAACGCCAATAAAAGTTAGGAGGAGAAGAGAAAGAGAACAGCAGAAGGAGGAAACAAAAGCAGAGGAGAATATCTTAACAACCGTCACGTAATGAAGAAGTTAGACGAGCCTCTTAAACTGATTACTAGCTGCTGTGTTGTGCGATCATGGCTCTGTCCTTGCTGTGCAATCACTGTGCTGTGAGTGTGGTGTGCTTGCAGCACTGCTGAAGTGGGTATCTTGTGAGTCTGATTACTCCACGAATGTGTGTGTGTGTGTGTGTGTGTGTGTGGAGGTTCAGGACCTCTGATCCCCCGCAGCATCCAGCTGGAGCCTCTGTAACCCAGATCATCGCTCCATCCTATTAAAGTGGCAGTGTGGCGGATTAGTGCCAGGGAGCAGGATAATGGCCATCGCAGTGGGCCAAATCCGCTTTCCTGAACAGCGGCTCGGAGACGCATGAAGGCCAAATTCCTCATTTAAAACCGCAAGAGACGGGGACCTATTATAGTGACTATCCCGCTGTATCCGACTCTCTCTCTCTCTCTGTCTCTCTCTCTCTCTCTCAATCTCCACCTGTCTCTCGCTTACTGCCTCTTACTTTTTGTTCTAGTTTAAGAGTTTACTTTTAGCTCCTCATATCTGAGTTTTCAAAGAATACATTACAGCACAGTGGCATTCTTTTCTTTGCATATCCCAGATTGTTAGGAAGGTTGGGGTCAGAGCGCAGATGATACAGCGCCCCCTGGAGCAGAGAGGGTTAAGGGCCTTCCTCAAGGGCCCAACAGTGGCAGCTTGGTGGCGCTGGGGCTTAAGAGCTTTTTTAAAAAAATTTTTTAAATCAGTGACCCAGAGCCACCACTTAACTGTAGAGCCACCACTGTCCCTTCTTTACATGTACGTAGTTATGTAGGAATTATTTTCCTGTTAGAGGAAAATAATCAGCGACACAGTGGTATGATGTAGCCACGTACACGCATACTTTTTAATCCATAGTTTATAGTTCCTGTCATTACTTATTAGTGAATTAAAGCAGTAACCACCGCCAGCCTCACCATTTAAGGTAAGAACTCAAAAAATTCAGCTTGTCCTCTCATCAAGTCCTCTGTGAGATAATGTTAAATAAATATCTCTTCGAAGAAAACACCGCCATATCAATGATTCTATGTTTTTCTTTGTCAAATAACAACACATTTGAAATCTGTTCATAAGGCTCGAGTGAGTTCTGTCATCCTTTTATACGTTTTTATCCAGTGAGACCACTTGCTATTTATCTTTTAAGAGCTCTTAAATAACTTTGCCTCTTTAACATCATTGTCTCTCAGCTTCCGGATGCTGTTCTTTCGCTTAAGATGAGTCACGCACTCGAACTCTAGTGCTGACGCTCCGAATGCATCGTTACTGGAAAAAAACAACAACAACGACGACAAAAAAAAAAAAACGATCTTACACAATCCGAGATCTGAGATGCTTATTAGTAAATCGTGGTTCTGCTGTGGTTTTTAATGTCACTTTGAAAAATGAAAAGCAAGCATCTCGGTGACTGCCGAGGCAATGCCGCAGTCGACTCAGCAACCTTTACGCCGCTACTGGTAATTGCTACAAATGTAGAGCTGGACCAATTAGCAAGTGTGTGCGAAATCACCCTTCGACACTAGTCAGGAAATCTGAGACAGGTGTGATGGAAAAGATAAAATGTACAGAACCGCATCCAACAACAAGAAGGATGGTCCAAGCTGTACATGACTTTATATTAGAACCAGAGGACATGTTTATTAATACATACAGTATAAGGAACATGATATATACCCCAACAGTGAGGTCATGTGACATACTGTTACAGTTACTGTTACCACCTCACAGTAGATTATTGACCGCTAATAAAATAAGAAAATGCACTCTCAGACTAATCTGACACTAGTAGCACACCGTATATTTATGTTTTAATGTGAAGTGATTTCATAATCCTTACGTAAGGGACTTCAGGTGTTCAAAAACGTTCGACAGGCAGTGTTTTTACTTAACATTGCACGCGCACCATGCTGACCTTGTTTCCCCTGCAAAGAAAGAAGAATGTGTCTCCAATGTTTGAATTTTTTTTTTTTCCTTTCTAGTTTTAGTTCCACATTCTGGGTGGAGTTTGAGACATAGTTGGGCTGGAAAAATTTTTTGACAGAAAACTGCTGTAGCAAACACAAAACAAAGTTCCGTCTAAAACCGCCCGAAACGAGCTGTCGACCGGTTCGTTTTAATGTCTTCTCTGTTGCAAAGACTTTTTTTTTCAATTTAGCCAACGTTTGGCACGTCAGCAAAAGCAATTAACCCTGAATCGCAGTCTAGCTTTAATACTTCAATCAGAATGGAAAAAAAAAAAACAGGGTATTTGTATTATTTATTGATTGGTCGAGTGGTTAAGGTTCGTGTAATATGTATTGGCTACATGGAGAGGGAGAGGAAAAGAGAACCCGCTCAGATATGAACAAATACACACTGGGGACATCGTTTAGCAGATAAACCACTTAATGAGGAGTGACTTTAGTAAATTGGCGGGAGCAGATTGAATCGCTGGCTCCAGAGAACCCACCTGACCTTTAGAGAGAGCGCAGAGAGCCGTTTAACACCCAGCCGATGCGACGCATGATGAGCACCTTCTACGGCTATGGATTACTAATAAGCAACTCGCAGCTTGATAAAGAACTGCCGTTCCAGAGTGGAAGAAGCCATTTAATGTCACTTTGAGGAATTAGAAACAAGTGGTTCGGTGACAATAGAGTGCATGTCACAGCGGACTCAACAAGCTAATGTCATTGCTGATAATTGCTTCAAACACAGAGCTGTACCAATTAGCAAACGTGTCGAAATTTGATTCGGGACACCGCGACTGAGAACTGGTGTCTTCCATTAGAAATAATTTTCAGTTTCAGTGTGTGTCTCAGTTTTATGTACTGCGGAACAACGTTATTCGGTGCTTTATAGGTTATTACTTCTGTTGTATAATCAATGCAAAAGTTCCCTTTACAAGCTCTACTAGCACTAGTGGCTCTAGTAAAGTTAGTCAATTTGTAAAAAGTGTCTGATGTCCTTTACACAGTCACCGATTTTATAAAGTCTGGCATCTGGGGTGGCTATTTACTAATCATAGCGTTGGAGGTTCGAACATGGCTCAACATGGCTCAACATGGCTCAACATGGCTCAACATGGCTCAACATGGCTCAACATGGCTCAACATGGCTCAACATGGCTCAACATGGCTCAACATGGCTCAACATGGCTCAACATGGCTCAACATGGCTCAACATGGCTCAACATGGCTCAACATGGCTCAACATGGCTCCACATGGCTCCACATGGCTCCACATGGCTCCACATGGCTCCACATGGCTCCACATGACTCCACATGACTCCACATGACTCCACATGACTCCACGGGCAAGACATTGAACCTTCCTTGGGTTGAATGTAACATGTTCATACCCCACTGAACACCTGAACCTTCCTTGGACAAGACATTGAACCCCAAGTTGCTCCCGATGGCAAGTTAGCGCCTTGCATGGCAGCTCTGCTACCATTGGTGTGTGTCGGTGAATGAGACACAGTGCTTTGGATAAAAGCGCTATATAAGTGCAGACCATCTACGTATTGGCAATGTGTCATCAGCATAGCAGTGAAAGCTAAAACCAAGTTAATCGTACCCAGTGTTAGAAGGGAAAAATCAATGGCCTTGAACAGAACAGAGCCTTGTGGAACACACAAATTTTTCTGTGCTATGCAAAAGTAGGAAGAAAAGGGTGATCTATCGGTGTAAAGCAAAAGAGATGCAAACCTGATGAGATGTCAGTAATTTACTGCAATTTGTCATTTACTTCTTTAACCAGCGCCATTCTGACCAAGATAATCGGGTTACTGAAGATTGAACGAATGAATGAATGAAAATACACTATATGGGCAAAAGTATGCGGACACCTGAGTATTGAACATCCCATTCCAAAACCATGGGCATAGATATTGAGGTGGATTTTTTATTTTTTTTTGCTGCTATAACAGCCCCAACTCTAGATTTTACATTTGTGCTCATTTATCCACTCGTGCACAAAAGGTCACTGATGTTGGTTGAGGATTCCTGGTGTGAAGCCATCATTCCAGTTCATCTCAAAGCTGTTCAGTGGGGTTGAGGATAGGACTCTGTGCAGGACACTCGAGTTCTTCCACTCCAAGCATGGCAAAACATGTCTTCATGGATCTCACTTTATGCACAGGGGTATTGTCATGCTGGGACAAGTTTGGGCCTCTTCGTTCCAGTGAAAGGAAGTCTTTCTTGTAGATTCAATTCCAAGGTTCATGGAAGCTGTTCTGGTGGCCCATGGTGGACCAACACCTTTTGAACACACTTTAGGTTGGTTTTTCCTTTAATTTGTCACCTGTCTGTACATGGCAGAGTGGTTAAAAAACGAACTAGTGATCGAAAGGTTGCAAGTTCGAATGCCATAAATATTGCACCCTCAACTGGACCTTACTTCCTTGCTGGGATTTATATACAGGCATGCACTGTACACATACCAACAAAAGGGCATCTTTCTTTATATAAAGTTTCATTTGATATAATGAATGACTTAGAGATAAAACAACCCCTCCATTGTTGTTCGAGAAAAAGGAAAGAGGCTGAGAGACGAGACGAACTGAGAGAGAAAGAGGAACATTCTTCAGGCAGCTGACATTTAGGCCTATCTGATGTGCTGAATTTCTTATCTGCTCTAGCCGCTCCTGCACCTCCTCCCTCATGCCCTCTGCTTCTGCTCTTCCTCGTCATGTCATCCGTTCCCTCCCATCTCCATGATTGCATGTACACACACACACACACACACACCCGTACACGTGCACCCGCAGGAGCATTGATCGCTGGGGTCGGAGCTTGTCGCGGTGGATGGCAAATGCTCATGAAGAAGTTTGTACAATTGATCTTGAGGGACAAAAGCAGGGCATGTCTTTTTCCCTCTCTTTCTTCCACTCCCTTGCTCATTCTTCCTCTGTGATATGGCATTTTGGAGGACTAGAGGACAGAATGGAAATGGAGATGGAAGAGTCAGGTCCAGTCTTCTCCCTCGAGTCCTGGCGTATAACACCTTGACTCAGGAATCAAAGACAGAAGAACAAAATCTCTTTCATTTCAGAAAAAAATCTCTCTCTCTCTCTCTCTCTCTCTCTCTCTCTCTCTCTCTCTCTCTCTCTCTCTCTCTCTCTCTCTCTCTCTCTCTCTCCCCCTCTCTCTGTGTATCCGTATTTAAACATGTTACTCAGTGGGTGATAGCTCATGGCTCAATCATTCCACGCAGTGACATTTAAAGCTTAAAGGCGCGTACACATTTGTGTTTTAAAAGCCTTTTGTTTTTCATTCATCTTCAATAAGTGTTTTATCCTGGTCAATGGCCACTACCGATCTGGAGCCAGGAACACTAGACTCAAGGAGGGAAAACACACCGGACGGGATGCAAATCCGTCATAGTCTTCCCATCCTTTTGTTCGATTTGTCTCCACTTTGAAAACTGGCATAGGTAAAATCTTAAATGTTTGACAGCGCCTGCGGTCATTTTTGCCACCCTGGAAACATTTATTAATCGGTCCCAGTGGCATCAGTTCACCCATGGAAGGTCAGACAACATCATTTCTGATATTATGTGAAAATATATTGCTTCTTTAGATGGTTAAATCTATAACCTTAACCAAACAGATTGCTGTTTTGGGAAGGAGATTCCATCATCATAATGTGTTTTGTGGTTGAACATAACAATAACAAGCTCTGACTTTTTTAAAAATGTATTTTTCCATTATTATTAGGATTTGCTTCACACTAATGTGGTATGAAAGTGGTATATCCTTGCTGTTCTACAACCTCTGGTTCCTGAGAACTGACTATTTCTGGCTGGTCACAGCACCCCTTCCTCCATCAGGAAGTAAAATGAGGACTTTGGGGTCTCTGGAGTGATCCCTGTAGCTCCAGAACACCACCATCGACCGACAAATTTTGGATGGAACCAAAATCGCTTCTATGACTATAAACCTTTGTACATTTCCACCATATTATATATTATTTTATGATTTCACACTAAATTAGATTTCAATTCCAAGTGTACAGTATTTCACCAATAAAATATGATTTACTTTATCAGTCTGCATTTTTCCAATCCCCCTTTTCTTTTTTCAGGGCTTATATGCAGGAGCGTCATTTAAAAACCGATTGCCTAGGCTTGAGAACAGCATGCAGGACAAAACTGGGAGCCACAGTAGCATGAACTGTATGCAGAGCATTTCCATAGCCTTTAGGGTTTTCAACGTAGACAATTTCAAATGCATTTCTTGTGTAAATATTCAAATATTGGCGTATTATTTGAATCAAGGTTGCCTGAATATGGCTCTAAAATAGTTAACAAACCGGCTGTAAAATATCAGTAGCGGCCGCCTGTCTTGTAATAAAGCCCCGATCAACACGAAGCATTTTTCGTATGAGTCGATATCAGGATTAAGTGAATAAACACACAATTCTGACCTCTGATACATTAAGATTGAAGAACTTAGTAAGAACACTGCCTTATAATTTATTATACTGTACCACGACACTGCTGAATTCTTCATTCTGATTGGTCAGAAGGTGTGGATTGATTTTCTATAACGGTAGATCTGATCGTAGTGCCGCTATAAGACCAGGTTTACATGAATTCACGTATGTTATCGTTTCTGTAGTAACAACTCATTCACACGGGCGTGTATGGTGGGTGCTCAACGTGATTTAAGTATAAGAATAAATGAATTTAAAAAAATTGTATCGCTATTGAACAATTAAAAACACATCGTCAGTGATACGGTGCCGGTCGGAGATATTTTACGTAACATTTACGCAAGGAGTCTACAGCGTCAGCGCTTTATAACAGTGAGCACGAGAGTGAGACCGCGGGAATGTCTTTAGGAGTTTGCGCTTTCTTGTTTTTCAGTAACATGCCGTTTATCACCGTCACGAGAGAGGAAAAACAAATGAGGACAACTGTTTATAGTTGCTATAACCTAAGCGATAGCAGGAACTAACCTTTATCGCAAGATATTCCACAACATTAAGCGTACCTATAAACGGATAAAACGTACAATGCGTCCTTCGTGGTTAAATTCACGCCACCCTGTTATCCTATAACAGCATGCCCTCAAATGGTTTATTCCTGACTTAGTTCATATTGATCCAGAAGCCATACCCAATTAACACTCAGAATAATGAAATCATGCTATGCGAGCTGTGGGCGGAGCCTCTAGGCTAGCAGTTTGTCATGAAGTCATGTGATTTTTAAAACTCAAAAGATCCACTTGACCGCCATGTTTTAGCCTGATCTAACGTGCTAGCCAGAATAGTCCATGCCGACATCTTCTATCGGCGTAAAAATGCCAGGTGCAGCTGAAGTAAAGGATTATGGGACATCGGCAAACTGCGGAAGCTACACTTCGTCTGTCAGGGTAAACAGATGAAAAGGAAAAGAGGGAATGGGAAAAAAAGAGCTAAACAGGAAGGTGACTGCAAATGAGGCTTGTTTCAATAAAGCGATCGATGGCGTGCAGAAAAGATGTTGTGCACGTCAATGATAAACATCCCTCGGCAAACACCGGGGGATCAGAGAGGTGGTGCGGGGTGAGGGGGACAAACGGAAATCATGTGAAGGAATTAAGGGAAAGTGTGTGTGTGTGTGTGTAGGTGTAAGAGCTGTCAGAAGGAAGAAAATAGAAATAGAAGAGAGACAGACTTCAGGGATCTGCGAGCAGAGGAAGTATGAGGACAAAGTGAAATTAGGAGAGCGCCTGATAGAGAGTGAAAGAGAGGCAGAGAGAATGAGAGAGATATGGAGGGAGGTGTTCAGGGTCAGTACTCCTCAGAGACTGCAGTAAAACCACACCGCTCCATCAGCGTTCCGACTTTCGGCCTCGGCGTTATTCGATTGAGCAGCGGCGAGCGACGCCGCTGTAATTAAGAGTGTGGAAAGTGAGGGAGAGTCAGACAGACGTTTGAAATCCGGTTAGTTGTACTGACTTTAAACTATTTAAAAAACGTGAATGTTAACGAATACATCCTTTCAGGGAAGTTGTTTAGTTTAGTCGGGCCATAGTTGCTGAATATCTCAGTGGAACATTCGAGTTAATATTGAATGTGTTATAGGCGAGTGTTTTTGTGTATACGTAAGGAATGATATACTTGAGGGGGTGCTGTTCAACAGCGTGGTGGTGTGATGGAGCACAATGCGAATCGGAGTTATTGTTTACAACCCGAATGAACTGTTTTTCCAAGAAGAGCATGTTCTGAAGTATTTTTTTTTTTCAGCTTATACAACAGCCATTTTTCATACCGTTTGTCCTATACATGGTCACGGGGAGCCTGGAGCCTATCCCAGGGCATAAGACCCTGGATGACGTTCCAACACATCTGGGGCACAATCGCATATGCAGACACTCTCACACACCCATTCACACGGTACGGACAATTTAGACATGGCGATCGTCCTACGGTGCGTTTCTTTGGACCGGGGGAGGAAACCAGAGTACGTAGAGGAAACCCCTGAAGCACGGGGAGAACATGCAAATGCAGCGCACACAAGGAGGAGGCAGGAATTGAACCCCCAACCCCGTAGGTGCGAGGCAAACTTTTACCTCCAAGCAGCTTTTTGGCCCAGAATGCTCTTGCCAGAGCAACAATTAATCCTTATATACGTAAACATGATTGTAGTTGGCTCGGAATGGTTCTGAATTTGGGAAATCCAAAGAATTTTTAGAGCAAAAGTGACCATATCATTTTGGACCTGTCGCAATACCAGGTGTCGGGCCAAGTGACATAATGTATGAGTGGGAAAAAATGATGATTATCGCACAATATTCGCTGTATCAGCTCGCCTTAGGCACATCCTAACTCTCCCCTTTTTGTATTATTTTCATATTTCTGGTTATAGGAAGTGTCTATAAATAGCACTGTCTGGAAATTTGAACTCCGCCATCCAGGCAGCTTCGGCGCTACTGTAGTCCTTGCAGGTTAAAAGAACGACCCTCCAATACAAGCCTATGCATCAGCACCCACACTTGCTTCAGGTCAGGTCATGGAGATATCCTCTTTTAATCCCGCATCATCACTTCTGACCCCTCTACCTGTCACCCGGCCATTTTTGTTCACAAAACACCATGGGGCTGTAGCACCACACACTCCCTGTCAAATTTCCCAAAGCTGGGGATTTGCAGCCAGCTTTCTGTAATCATGAGTAAAACAGTAGGGCAGAAGAGTGGAGGCGGAAGAACGAACGCGCGCCGAGGCAGAGACAGATGGCCCATAATACCTGACGAGGTAGACACTTTCTGCCTGACAATCTGCTGCCTGGTGGATGATGAGATAGAAGAGAAGTTCAAAAATAGATCTCATCGAACATACGCACATAAGCTACACAGTTAATATCAGTATGATCCACGCAAACGATTCCTCTTAATGTAGATCCTTTGGTCCGGCATTAAGGAAGAAAAAAAAACAACAAAAAAACACGGAGTTTGGATTCGTTCTGCTTTATCTGCTGTCCTCAAGGAGCGCTGACTGGTATGTGTTGACACTCCATCCCCGTGGACGCACGTCCAGCACGTCAGCTGGAGTGACACGGTGTTGTTGTGAAACTTTATCGGTCCAGAGATGCATCTCAGAAATCATAGCGCTCATAATGACCAGCAGGTACTGTACAGACAGACTGTCCACTCAGTGCTGAGTGGGGAAGTGGAAATCTGTAATAATGACACGGAATGATAGGAAGTGACAAGGAATCTGTAAGAAAAAAAACAAACAAAAAAAAACACGCTATACTGTATTTCGATAAGAAAACGTTCGACAGCTGTTTCTCAATCTCTCCAGATTAAAATCATATGCAGCTGGGAATCTTATTTTATTTCTGAACTATAAATACGCAGGACTTCTGTATGAAAGTCTGAATATCGGGGTGTAATTAAGAAAAGAAAAAAAAAAATTCAAGTTGAATCCATTTCACGTCCATCATTTAAAAATGAGCCCACGTTTATTGATCTATTCGCATATTTAAATGAGATTTTAACGAAACTGTAATACTCATGCAATGACATGATGCAGAGTTAGATGAATTTTATTTCTATTTCAATCTCACTTTTTCTTTCATAATTTTCTACATTGAACTTGAATAAATTACAACTGATTTATTTTTAATCATCCAAGAATCCTGAGAAAACCATTTTCATTAATTTTTTTTTTTTTAAAAAGGCCACACATCGATGGGAGGCTGTAGACTGGTACAGCTTATTAAAAGGTGTTTCGTTGATCATTTGATCCAGGGGTAAAAAAAAAAAAAAAAAAAAGGACATCATTCACTTCCAGTGTCACCCGAGTCATTCAGAGACCGTGACGTCGAACAAGACGGTAGACAAATAAATGGCGGAGAAATAGATGTTGATTCTTAATGGACTTGACTCTTGCCAATATCAACCTATAAGCCATATGGTGACTGCTTCAAAAAAGCTTTTTATTTCTTTTCCCTCCCATCCCTCTGTCCTCTTCTTTCCTCTCTCCTCCTGTCTTCCACTTCGCTTTCTGCACTCATGCCAGATGCCTAAAGTTGTGTTCATAATTCATTTGTCTCTCCGGTTTTGTTCCACTTGACCTATTTTAACACAGGTGTCTTTTATTTTACTTTCTTTCTCCTCTCCACAATATTCTCTCCCTTCATCTCTCTCTTCTAGTCACAGCTTACGGTCAGTAATCACAACTGTCTGAGAGACATCATGCCAGTTCTGATGGTATGTCAATTCAGTTTCTCAGGGTAATGTCTGTAAATAAATAAATAAATAAATAAATACAATAAAATAAATAAAGCAAGCCTGTAAGGAACAAGACTCGGTTTTATAAAAACACAGCTGAAAAATTAGTCGAGAAACAGGTCAAACACAGTCAAGCGTCACTCATCAAACAGACACCTGGAATCCAAAGAACAGCAAAATCACAGGCGTGACATAAAGGTTAAACAGAGCTTAAGCAACGGGACGGGTTGACAAGACTTCGCGGAGACGTTATGGAAACTATCTGTTTTACACATGCGGTTTTACACTCGGGTCTCCTTTAGCGAACAGTGGACTAGTTCAACAATCAGACTTCATATACAACCATAATGAACTTTCTTTTACTCTCACACTATCCGTCGTCACCCAGATGAGGACGGGTTCCCGTCTGAGTCCGGTTCCTCTCAAGGTTTCTTCCTCGTATCATCTCAGGGAGTGTTTCCCTCACCACCGTCGTGCTCAATCGGGATAAATTCACACACTAAAAATCGCATTGAATCTAATTGAATACGTTTAAATAGTCTATCAACAAACCAGAAGTGACCCAATGAGGGATACGGTCCTATGTTGTCGTGGCAACGCCTCCTTCCTTCATGATAAAACTCTTCAGTATTGACAAATATTCATTCTCATGAGGTGTGCAAGCTTCCAGAAACTTCCAGAAAGTTCACTTGGATATTACATAGGGCAACCCAGTCACTTTACTAGAGCATGATATATTTATATAAATCTGCGCTAAGTGATACTTTAGCGTTTAATAGGAGCTCAGTGGTAGCTTTCTCGATAGTAGTAATCATTCTCTAGTATTGCACACTTTTTTTTCTTTCTAACCAGCTCTCAAATAAGGTGACGAGGGAGAAAAACACAGACGCTATTGTTGTGGACAGAAACAAAATCACAGCGCAGACCCTGTAAATGATGCCATTATATTATAATATATTATATTATATTATATTACTTTATAAAATAATTAGTGTCAAGAGCTAGACACTAGAGAGTCTGGTACTGTTCATCATTAAACATGACCACGCATAATCACCGTTTTAAAACAAAGCTAACTTTTAAAGATGTTTTTAAAGATGCTCAAAAGTCGTCTTGCACGCCGTAAACCGCTGTACGCAAGGGTATCTATGTAGAAGTGAGGATAGCCAATCAGATTGCAGTATATCCAGCTAAGAGTACAAATGCGATTAGATTCTATGTGAGCTGTGGGCGGAGCCTCTAGGCTGAAGGCTAGTAGTGTGTAAGTAAACAGTGTGTTTGTTGTCTACCAGCTAATACGTTGACGTATGTACACACATACGTACGTTCCCTGTATGTGTCTGTGACTGTATTTTGAGTCTCTTCGTCGTTAGTTGATTATTCAAAATTTTACCCAGAATCATCGATCCAGGGAGCCACGACACTCGTTTGCAGGATTTTTTTTTTTTCCACATTGATTGACCGATGATTTAAAATCGTAACTGTATCACAAAATGAAAAAATAGTACGAAATCTAATATTCATTATGGACAGTTCTGGCTCTCTTTCTCTTTGACCTTCTTCTCCCTCCAGTTCCCTCCAAAAGCCCTGTGGATTTCCTGTCCTTTCTTCTGGGGGATCCTCCTCCCTTCCCATGTGGTGTATGCTGACACACAGATGATCCAATTAGGAGCAGACAGACAGGGCAGGACGCTGTGCCAACCCAGTCCCAGCCCCCGATGAGCCTAATGAGGCATTACCCTCCATGGTGACAGCCCAGCCTTGCTCCATGACAGCGGACTGTGTGTGCGTGTGTGTGTGTGCGCACGCGTGTGTGTGTGAGAGTGTGGTCAGGGAATGGGCGCTGAGGTTAGGAATGAGGCAAGCCTGCATCAGCTATCTTAAGTGTGTGTGGCAGAAGAAAGGGCAAAGAGGGAAGAGTTAAAAGGATACATACGTAAAAATGTGGTTACCTGTAGAGGTTATTAGGGGTGTAACGATACACTCTGGTCACAATTCGATTCGATCCACAATACTGGTTCAATTTGTTTCTCAGAACATTTTGAACAAAATTTGAATGAAGAAAATGATAACTGAAAAGACTTCATCTTTATTTCTATATTATATAAAACTGCAGGGTAGTTGCGGAGGTTTTTTTCCCCCGTGGCTTGTGCTTCGGAACCGCTTCTCTGCGCGGATGAATCTGATGGCTTGAGGTCTTCGTCTATTAGCTCCAATACTTGACAACGGAGCTGGTGGCAGATTTGAGGTGAGTTGTTCTCTCTCATAGCTAGCAGAAAATAAGTGCAGTTTACCACATTATATAACAAAACAAACAAGCAAACAAAAACAACAACATAGGGAACTTGATACCTAGCTGAACCAAGCGAACAAGTGCATTAATGTTAGCTAGCGACCTACAGTTCGAGGCTCCTTGGTTTTGACAACAGCTGATTCGCCAGATGTCCACCATGACTGCGTTTAGAACGATCCGAGAGGACAAGTTTAAATTCTAAGCAACTCTTGTAAGGACAAACACTCCACCATCCTCAGCCCCCACACGCGCGATATAGTAGCCGGCTCTTCTTCTTCCTGTTTACGGACGCAAAGGCATGGTAACGTCAAAGGCCACGCAAATGACGTCAAACTGACGTCTCCCACGAAATCCGACCCGACAGCTCAAATGGTAAATCGTTAAATCATAAGCTCACCTTTGCGACTCGGGGCAAAGTAAGGAAGCAGTTTGAACGCTGATTTTTTTTTTTTTTTACATACTTGCTCAATAATAGATTTTTGTTCATTTTTAACCAAAAAAAAGTTCCATACTGCAGCTTTAACTTCAAGAGAGTAAACAACAACAACAACAAAAACATAGGATGCTGAGGGACGACTGTTTATGGCATAAGTGATGACTGGAACATTAAATGTAACTATAAATGGATAAAAGTGAAAAATGCCATTGTTGGCAAATTGCTGTCGTATAAGAAACTGCTGTTTTTGAAATATAATCAACTTTGGGGTGGTAACAAATTCAGACCGCATCACGCCACCTAGACGTTGATTGTTTTCCTGTAACACCACAACCCCAAGTGGTTTATTCCGGAATAGGATGAAGGACGTCCTATTGGAATTGCTGTGCAGTTTTTTTAACCGTCACGTTTCTCACGCCATGGATTTCTCCCTGTCTCTGTCTACATCTATAGATAAACAGATATTAGCGAACAGATGGTGACACCATTCATTAGCACTAAAGCATGCGACTTGCATCTTTATTTCTCCATGAAAAATGAGGTTTTAGAGGAAAACTGCATACTCTATATCTCCTGCAGTATGTTTAGTAAGAGGAGACTTGGCACTACTGCTTGCCTGCTCGTCTGGCCTTTTGCTCGCTTTCAAAGCTGCGAGTGGGTCTGAGTGGTTAATAATAGAGTGCCCTGCTCGTGAACGCCACAGATCAGTAGCATCACGACAGGGAGTGAGGGAGTGGGATGTGCGAGATGTGCCTTTTTAGCCTCTCTTCCTCTCTCTCTCGTTCTCTCGCCAAATCCTTGGCCCATCTCTCAGATATGGCACTTCTAATTAGAAAGTGATTGAAGAGCAAATACTTCGGCCACTTTGAATATCCGTTTAAGTCTATTGACGGCGCTCGTGACATTTGTGTGAAGTTGATAGGTGCTTCAAACGCCTCGGGGGGACGAGACATGAGCCTCGTCGAGAGTGAGCCCGGCAGTATCCAGATTGATTCTTGTTATTGATTACTATCTTCTGAAGGCTGCTCAGGTCACGCTTAATTACGACGCTTGAAGGAACGAGAGGATGAGAAGAAAGAACGACTGAGAAAGGGTGTCTTGAATATATTTCTTTCATTTCCCCCCCAGGAGGACAAGGCAGCAGGCATGCTGCTCCAGTAAGCTTCCTGCCAGCTGCCCACTTTCATGAGAAAAACTTGCCCATTGCAAGTTTATATCCTCGTCAACGTCCGTGCTTCCTGTTGACATCTTTCTTTGCGTGGTAATAAAGCAGGTTCATAAGGGATCACAAACGGTGTGAGGATACAACCGTGGGCGCATAGAACGAGTCCGGATTGACCAAGACGCCAAGCTGTTCTTGGGTCAGCGACGTCTGTGGCTTCACACCAACCATCCACCCACTCGTCGGATATAAATATTCCTCCGTCGGTCGTCTAAATCGGCTTCCTTTGTCATGCGAGACGGACAGCGCGGGAAATTCTGGCACTCATAATAAACCGTCACTTTGAGCCAGGTAAACTCTGAGTCACTCGGCTCGACGTGAAACACAAGCAGACGCCTAGCAGGCAGCCCTCATATCCAACATCCTTTCACTTCTCTTTGGCTTGCTTTCTTTCGCGATCATTCTTCTTATTCTTTCCCTGGCCGGGCTGCAGCCTGTCAGAGTTGAGCACAAAAGGGCCGGAGAAGGGTGGAGATGCTGCCAGCGCTCTTCCTTCCCTCTGCGAAACATAAACTAACATGTTAATTAAGGGGGTACGCAGTAAGAGACTGCTGGAATAAATAGCAACGTGCCACGGCATGGACGGCTGCAAACAACAGCAGGATTCTCCGGCAGACGAGGTGGAGAGGAAACGAGGCCGCGGCCAAGCGCTTCGCTTCTGTCAGTCTCCGCTCTTAATTGGTGATCCGGCAAATAATTTCACGAGGTGTTGTTTCTAGCTGACGAGTGACGGCGCATCCATGGCTTTGGAGGATTCTATAAATTCCTCCATGCTTTGTTCTAGGGATAGCAGGTCAGAAAACAAAGAGGGTGGGAGCGAGACTTTCTGTCTTTTGCCGGGAAAATGTAAACGATCGTTCGGGTTGTTTAAACCATGTGTTTTTAATCACAGTCTATGCATTAGGCACAGGGGTGTAACGCAATGCCACGATCTCTTTAGGGCTCCAAATAACCGTATCTGTGTCTAGAACCATGTTTAAACCGTAAGTAGACGTAAACTGTTTCCCCATGAACTATACCTCTGAAAAATACTGAAAACAACCTCCCAGATGTAGAAATGTAAGCACTATCGGCAAGGTGTCTGAATTCCTCGGACAGTTCGTCAACCTCGGTTACCGTACAGACGTGGCCTTAAAAAAAAAAATGCTAGAGAGTCCAGTTTCGTAGAATTGAACACATTTGTTACACTTGACAGAATTTCCACCAGGTGGCGCATGGACTCAAGTGCGCCTGCATTTATAAGGAGTGCTTCCCAACATATATGGCGGGTGAGTGTGGTGTAGTGGTATGGTTGGATGATGGGTATGATTATAATGCCAGAGATTTTGGGTTCAAATCCCCCCATATCTATATATTCATTACAATAAAACCAAATCTACATGAGTGACGTTTGTTGCCATTCATTTTGTATTTAAATGCAAAGTGGTGATGAGGCCCTGGAACACCGACTCAATGACGTAATACTCAGTGCTTTGTGGGAGTGAGCGTTTGTTGTGTTTTACTTCTGGAACCCAACAGTTACACACTGAAGCAGTGAAGGATTTCGTCCATTAATTTATTTTATTAAAATTGAAGTTTTTGGGGTTTTTTTCACACACATTTCGGCGTTGTATTGTAGTATTTTTTCTACATTTTACCGTCAGCAAAGCTACTGTATGAAATAACACATGGGTCAAGACGGTGTACTTAATATTTAATGTAGGAATGAAATACAATCCCAAATTATTGTTAAGTCACATTTGTTTTTTGTTTTTTTGAGCAAATCTAAACTAAACAGGAAACATAATGTACAAGGTAAAGTTATTGAAAGTTTGGAAAAGATCTGCTACACGCCAGTGTGTCCACCCTAACGCTCAACCACAGCTGGAAGGACATATAATATAATTATGCCGTTTCTGGAATTTATTCATGGCAGCAACCAAGTCAGACTTTGTTGTCAGTTTAGCCTTCTTCCAAATGTAGTCCTTCATAGTGTGCCACACCATCTCGATTGGACTCATATCCGGGGATTCAGTGGGAGTCTTATCCCAGTTTATACCCTCTTCAGCAATGACTCTTCTTGCAACTGTGTGCTTAGGATAACAAAAAAAACAACAACCCAAAAACGGTGGTATTCTCTGAAGTTACCCCTAATATATGGGGCTGCGGTTTCTTTTATAATAGCATCCTCAAAGAAAGAATGATCCCTTATCCCTTTGAAGATTGCAGCAGGCTCCGGTCCTAGTCTCGATATTGCTCCCCATGCATGAACTTTTAGTGGGTGTTTTGACTTTGGTTTGGAGACACTTCTCCCCGTCTTACGGAACGACACGGCGGCAAGCGCTCCAAAGCCACTGTTGTTTCACTGGTGAAGATGACGTCGTGAAACGTCTCCTTCTCGTCGATACGTTTGCGCTTGCTGGAGACGCTTCTCTCCGTTTCCGTCTCAGATCATGTGACGGTGTTGGGTTTTCATGTACTTCCAATCCATTCTGAACGAATATTGTTCATATGTTACTATATTGTTTGGAATTGTATAATGGGCCCCATTGATCAACTGATCATTTCTTACTAACCCATTTTCACCGTCCCACCAGATTGTGGCCAAGGATGTTTTTTTTTTTTTTTTTTTTAAGTGAGTGAAAGTACCACAAAAGGAATGCAGTTTATTTAATTGGGCAATCCAGGAGTAAAATGCATATGCTCACTTACTGTAGCTTGAATAGCTTATGAGTAGCTTTGGATTCACATGCAAATGCACTGGGCGGTTAATAAGCAGTTATCCTCTTTAAGTAATCTTGTCATCTTTTGGCTCATCAAATTGAAGGCGAGGAGAAGAAGCATCAAACTTGGAGAGTCATACAAAATTCTACCCAGGTCATGTTATTTGTACAGATTTGCAGTCTATGACATCGAAATGGAGCCAAGAGGTAAGAGAAATTACAGCATGCACTTTTATTGTTGGAGTGCTTTTAAGATTAGTTCAGACGCTGCAATACTTAAGTGTTGGCCGATGTGCATTTTGTCTGTATAGAGTGCTGAATAGGAAATCCAGCAGACTGCAGAAAGACCTATCACCTATCACTTGGCTTGTTTAACGAACTTTAACGAACATCTGACAAGTGATAGTACCATATACAATTCTGTGTTTGTTTGTTTGCTTGTTTGTTTGTTTATTTATTCATTCGTTTTGGCTTCTACAGGTTGGACTGATTGATGCTCGGCAACAGTCAGGATCTCCAATGAGCAGATTTTGGCTGATTAAATTGGAATCAAGGATCAGTTTGTCGGAGCAACGTTTGGATGAGAAGAATACAAATCCACCCCGTCCGCCAACAGTTGATCAGTCCTCATCCACAGCTGAGAGTCCTGCGGTTGTTTCACGAGGGACTTCGGCTACCCACAGTGACTGCGAGCGATCGTTTGAGATATGGTCATGTCCTCGTATGCGTGCCGGACATTCTCCACCAGGCCACGTTAGGGATTGTGATTTAGGCATTCCATCTTCGACCTCTACACCTCTACACACTACTGCCTGCACTCCTGGCTGACAAACTGCTGAGAGATCTGGTACTGAGCGCTCTTCAGTAATGTCCCCATTCTGTCTGAGACTGCCAGAAACCCTAAACACTACTTCAAAACACCACAATCTTCTCCTGGGAGTGATTGTACCTGATGTGTGTTTAAATCAAGTGTACCTGGAGAAAGAAAAAAGACGTTACGTAGATTCAGCTGGACCGGACGGGAGACCAAGGCTCAAACGCTTTGCTGTACTTTTCTTTAAGAGTCTAACACCACATAACATTTACCAGGACTGGGTAGATTCCGTCAACTTTGATGGCTCCAAGGGGGAAAATGCCATGCCTAACAACCTGCGGCAAACATCATCAGAGACGGTTGGAATTAAATTCCCGGCCTTACACCCCGTGACTGGAAGGCGATTAGGGATCGCCTTAATTAACTTCTCCATAGCAGAAGGCTTTTTTTTCTTTTCTTCTCGTTTGAAGCCATTGCTATGTTAATGTCAGACCGTAACAAAATAACAACTCTAACAAAAAGTACATGTGTAGCTGTAGCTCAGGTGGTACAGCGGGTTGTCCAGTAATCGCAGGGTTGGCGGTTCGATTCCTGGCTCACATAACTCCACGTGCTGACGTGTCCTTGGGAGAGACACAGAACCCCAAAGTGCTTCCAATGGCAAGTTAGCGCCTTGCATGGCAGCTCTGCTACCATTGGTGTGTGTGTGAATGAGACACAGTGTAAAGAGTTTTGGGTAAAAGCGCTATATAAGTACAGACCATTTACATATTTTTGTAAACACTATTAATTCTTTCCTCTCATAGCTTTGATGCTTTAAAGTGGCCCGGTCTGCTGTGGATGTCAGACAGGTGCGAGTGAGGTGGGGAGTCCTGTGTCCCTGAGAGGTGATAATAGTGGTAAATCCCCTTTGTCAGATTCTTTATCAAAAACCCAAGATATTTCTTTGTTGCTGAACCCAATCCTGAAGTCAGATTGAACTAAAACCCATCCGTTTCTTGCACCGATTAAGCTGCTGGCTCGGCTTCCTATCGTTGTGATAATCACGCCGCTTTTCTACCATGCATATGTGTTATTCTAAAAATGACACTTTGTTTTCATAATGCTTCGACATGATGATCTCAAACCCATAATGCTACAACTTTATTTTTGAAACCTGCTCAGAGCGGGACGTGCTCGAGAAAACTCTAAACCTATAGCATAGCACACTATAATAAAACAGCGGTCAAAAATCAGAGCCTTAGCTTTTAAATCACATATCGTCTATCAAGATGAGGGAATTCGTTTAACCGTTCAATGTAACGTCATGTCATGTTCTCTACACCTGTAGAAATCAGTTTGCTCGCTCGAAGAATGTGACACGACGGCCACCTGACGGTCTTGTCTCACCAGCGCTGACTGACGGAGTGACGTACCGCAGCGTACCGCGGCATACTGCAGGATCACGTTCTCTTTCTCGCGCATTTTTAATGGCCACATCTGTACATCACTCCAGGTCTCAACTAGAGATATGCGCTGTACTGTTTTCTTTAATCCTGCTCACACAGCTATTATATTTGTTTGTACTAGCCTGCAGTAGATGAATCGATTATGTGGCTTTCGGTAGCCGTATTTAAACTCTGACCCGGTAGTTACTAAGAATGGACGAACGAATGGTCTACAAATCAACTGAATGACATCATTATTCCAGGCTGGGGTCAGAACACAGGCTGTCAGAAATAAATAAGGCATATCCATAATCGCAACATGGGAAAACAGACAAGGGTCTGAACCAGGAAGTGCTCAGATCTAAAAAAAACAACGCAAAACACAAGGGGCGTCTCAGCCAGCTCCGTAGTTCAGTAGTCAGGACACTGATCAGGGAGTCGGCCATTTTAAGGGCTGTCTCAATTGCAAAAATCCTTCTAGTGCACTGGAACGTTCACTCACTAAAAATTCCCATAACGCACCACCAAAACCAGGGCGCATCGACGCCCACTATGTTCCCTTACTGGAAATGCCGTCATGTTTTCTGAAGCCTCTCAGCTCGAAAAACGATGGCCGATGAACCCTCAGCTACAAAGGCGAGTAGCTTGTTACTGTTGTAGGAGCTCTCAAATAATTACTCACGTTAGCGATTTGTAACTTTATTTGACGTTCTATATACGGCTTGATTGAGTCGAACGACTTTTAAGTGTTAAATTATAATTTTTTTTTTTTAAATCCACTAGCTTGCCTACGATCCTGCTTGACATATTATCACAGAAATACATGCGATTAAGCTAACAAATCTATATGACATATAAAACGTAACATATAAATGGCATATAAAACTTAATTGCTGGCGATGTTTTACAACATGAGTACGTAGTCATGATGCAGGACATTTAGTTCTCAGTATGTATATGTATATGTAGTAAGACAGGGTCTTTACAACTCGTGTACACGATATATTGATTTACTAAATACTGAACTAGGGAGCTGGCTGAGACACACCCACAGAAACCATGGCTTTGACATAACAATACAAGTGTGCATGGTAAGACTTTGGACCAGGACTAAGATGTAACATGATATAAATGAACTAATTATGCACTGACAAAACAGCTGGACACGACTGGGTTGTACACAAACGACAAAACAGGGCAGAGACGAGACCAGGAAGTGAGAAGGAATGTTAATGAATGTGGTATATGGTGTATAAAAACAAACCCGAAAGGAATAGTGCTCGTCCTTTTCGTATCTGTTCAGAACATATTATCCGTTCATTCTGATTAATGTATTCGTGTTCGATTACATCCCTAATTAAGCATGGATTATTTTCCATTTTTGGATTACTCTTGTGTGTTTTGGCGGGGCTGCTGGGGTTTGTCTGGCTATTCAGCCAGACGGCATCCCATAAAACTGTCAGGTCTGGCTTAGTCAATGGTTACTTGTGATAACAGGGCATTTTATCTTTATATGTGATGGTCCAAAATTGGCTTGGATGGAGGATGGTTGTAAATTTCCCAAGCAACCTTACAGAGACCTTTTTGGGTCGGTGACACACTAAAGATGAACTGTAAATCGGCAGATCAAGACTCCGCGTGGCTCATAAGATGTTATTATTGAGAACTGTACTTCATTTTCATTTCAGGCTATTTATACAGACTTTCACTCCGACTCGAAAACATTATTATTATACTTTTTTTTTTATTCAGACCTTCCAAGTACTCCAACATTTTCAAATTTGGCCTGCCTACCTGTGCAATTCACTATACCTATACCACTATACCTACACAGTCAAATCCATCACAAAAGGACTGTGTATTAGTGTCAATGCTGTTGGTACTTTAATGAAAATAATGCAGCAAATGTCATGAAAAACAAGTAAATTAAATTAAAAGGTTTTTTAAAAGCAGTTTTTTTTTTTAACATTCTTTCCAAATTTGGTCATGCTAATTCCCACCCACTAGCTAAGCCTCCCTTATCACGTGACAGTTACTATCCCGGGAGGGTGGGGCAAACACGTGCTTCCTCCGAGATGTTGGTTGAAGGCAACCAACTGCATCTTTTCAAACGGAGACTCATGGTGACGTAAGACATTTAGGAAATGCCCTCTTCTGCATAAATGAGATCACAGATGCACACAAATGGTTAAAGTCGCCCGCTGTGATTGACATGAGAGAGAGTACGGCATCCTTCCCACCCAGAGACCATTATTTTGCTCTCTTATCTCCTGGCCACGGATGGCTGGGGTATCATTAGTTAGTTACAGTTACATTTATATAGCGCTTTTCTAGAAAGTCAAGGTGGTTTACATAGTATGGAGGGAAATATCCTCAACCACCAGCAGTGTGTAGCATCCACCTGGATGATGCGACGACAGCCATAGTGTGCCAGAACGCCCAGCAGCTATTAGTGGAGAGGAGAAGAGAGTGATGTAGACAATTCAGGGGTGGGGATTATTAGGGGGGCATGTTGGAGAAGGACCAATGGGGAATTTCACCAGGACACCGGGGTTATACCCTTACTCTTTTACCATAAATGTACTGGGATTTTTAATGACCACAGAGAGTCAGGACCTCGGTTTAACGTCTCATCGGAAAGACGGTGCTGTTTTTACAGTATAGTGTCCCCGTCACTGTACTGGGGCATTAGGACCCAGACAGACCACAGGGTGAGCGCCCCCTGCTGGCTTCACTAATACCACAACCAGCAGCAAAGTTAGTTTTCCTCAGGAGGTCTCCCATCCAGGTACTGGCCATGCTCAACCCTGCTTAGCTTCAGTGTGACACCAGGTTGATCTGTCATCGTTGGGGTTCAAATATGCGATCTCCATTTCCATTGTGTCCCTTGTGCATATTACTGTATATAAGGCTATAACCTTTTTTGTGTTATGTGAATTGTTATGAAATTCCATGTATAGGTATAATATATAATAATATAAGACTTCAATCCACAACATTGACTTCTTGTTGACTTCCTGAATCGGATTGTTTAATCAGATAAAAAAATTATCGATTACATTTTCTAGAATAGCAACTCAGCACATCACAGGTTTATATTAAATGCGCTCTTTCTGAGCCTAATAATACACAGTCTAAACCCCACCCCCCCACCCCAAAGTTTTTTTATTTATCACATCAAAAATAAACATATAATTGTTTTTGCATTGAGGGGTTTTTTTTTTTTGGAAACACACGCAGATGTTATGGAAGGAGTCTCCAGTGTCAGCACTTTGTAACATTCCTAAAGGTTTCTGAAACGAGAAGAGTCCTCAGGACGGAAGAGTTTACACTCTGCGGCGTCTCTGTAACACGACGAGCCACGTTTCTTGCATCGTTAACGTCAAGAGCGTTAAAAGAACCCAGAGGCAGATTTCTAGCTGCTATAACATAGGAGATAACAGGAACTAACTTGTTTTCCTCCACCGGTCTTCATTACATTTCTATCTGCGAAATAAAATAAATAAAAACTCGACCTCTCAGTCACGTGAAACACGTTCCTAACTTATTCCATTCGTTCCATTCTACTCAGGATCATTAAGACCAAAAATAAATAAAATAAATGCGCGGGTGCTTGTACACCAGTGGACCAAAACACGTCTTAATTAATCAAGCGTCCTTTGATTTTGCTTCACCTTTTGTGTTTAGCGATGGAGGCTTAGTGCTCGATGTGTGATTGAATTCTGTTTCCTGTAATCCCAGCTCAATAAGAGCTTTGCTCCCTACAGACCGAAGACGCTGCCCTTATTTCCCTGACTCTGTTTAGAAAGTAATATACAATCTAAATAGTCATGATTATAAATGTTTGGGGTTTTTTTCTCTCTCTCTCTCTCCAGCCGAGCTGAATGAACGAATCCATTCCGTATAAATTCGATGTGGTCCTGAAACACCTTCGGAAGAGAAAGGCGAACGAGCTCGAGGGATACGTGCGCTTCGCCAGGCCCCGCCGGTGCATAAACAGGCCATAAAGTGTGATTCATTGGAAGTTGTTATCTTTGTCTGCACAGACTTTGTCAGCACATGATGCAGTTTTTTGTAAATAGACAGTGTAAAGGGCACGGCGTCCCTCGTGACGAGCAGCGCTCGGACGTCTCAGGATGACTCTGTTTGCCCTGCGACAGCGTATCGAGCGTGTGCCGTACATCAGCATGCAACTGAAAGATTACAATCGATATTTAATATTAAGTCAGCCGCTGATAGTTTTTATGTAAGAGCAGAGATCAGAGTTGGCTCCAGCGTAGTGTGTGCTATGCGATAAGTGATTAGCATTCAGATATTGGGAAATTATTGGGATAATCAACATGAAAGACGCTTCAGGATCCTCAGTTTTGTTAGACAAAAAGGTCGAACGGAACATTGATTCCGTCTTCATTCTTTATTTACTCTATTATTTCCTTATAATCCATTATCCAAGCCTTGTAAAAAAAAAAAAAAGAGCATCATGTTTGTCCACAGATTTAGTCAGGAATAAATGAATAGTATGGAGGAATTGTAATCGTAATGAGCTTGTTGGTTTTGCGGCATTCTTGTTTTCTGCTGGTAATTGGAAGGAGAACAAAGAACCTTGTCAAACCACAGAAATTATAAAGAACAAAACGGCACCGTGCGACGCAATCCTTTAATTGGAGTAACCTTTTCTTTTAGCGCTAAATCTGCCGTTGCAGCTTTTTTTTTTTTTTTTTTTGGTTTTGTTTTGTTTTGTTTTTCATCTGGACTTGCACAAACGAATCCATCGGATTGTGTGCCAAAGACGTAGCGAGACATCACCGTAGTAAAACGTAGGGAAGAATCTGCCAAGGTCTGAATTTTAGTTCGTTTTACACGACGACGAAACGGAAAGTCTTATTAGCCGTCGTTGCACTGAGGTGGAAGTAAAAATACCGGAGCTGCGCATCCTGGATGGTGAGTCATCGGGATTTCCGGTCAAGATCCATCCATTTACCGTACCGTTTATCCGACACAGGGTCACGGGGAGCCTGGAGCCTGTCCCAGGAACAAGGAACAAGGTGGGGGACACCCTAGACGGGGTGCCAATACATCGAATCAGACATTATGGACAATCTGGAAATGCCAGTCAACCTACAGCACGTGTCTTTGGACTGGGGGAGGAAACCGGAGTACCTGGAGGAAACCCCTGAGACACGAGGAGAACATGCAAATGCTGAGAACACAGGTGGAGGTGTGATTCGAACCCCCAACCCAAGAGCTGTGAGGCTAAGATCACTAAGCCACCGTACCCTCCTCCTCTGAGGAATTGGCACAGATCCCACCGCAGCCTTTTTTCTTTTACTCAGTCTTATCTCCACCTTCTGTCTAATCATAGGTCTGTCTCCCAATAGTTCCGTGATTGCACCCGCCTATTCCCTGTTTATATGTTGATTAGTAACCCTATCGCGACGCCTCCTTGGGTGTATACAGTAAGTGCATTCCACAGCAATTTGCCAATTACTATTAAAACAATAAAACAATCAAAGAACAACACAGCATACTTTTTATCCATTTGTACTTACATTTAACGTTGTGGGACATCCGTGAGACAGGTTAGTTCCTTTAGCGCTTGTGTTATAACAGCTATAAACAGTCGTTCCCTCACCCCTCTCTTTAAGCTAACCAGTGCCAGAAAACTTAACGTTGCAGTATTGGCTCTTTCCATGACTGTTAAACAAACAGCTCCTCACAGAAAACTTCACTTCTCCATATAAACGATTACGTTAGAATTGATGGCGTTCCTTCGCCAGCTTCTCTTTTATATGCTATCGATACCTTCTGACCAATCAGAGTCAAGAATTCAACAGCACTGTGGTAGAAAGAAAGAAAGAAAGAAAAAAAAAGGAAATGGTGCCAGGAACCTTGGAGCCACATTCAAGCACCAAGTTTGGCCCAAAGTGGAACAGATACGCAAAGAGTGTGTGCAGAAAGAGTGTTAGAGTGCTTCCAAGTGGGAGTTTTTTCATTTCTTTTGAAGCTAGAAAAGCGAGACACAGACAGAGAGAGAGAGAGAGAGAGAGAGAGAGAAGCTGTGGGTTATTACTCCAACAGATCTTCTGAAAAAAACTCTGTCAGCTGCTCAACTGAACTGACAGCATTAATGGAACAAGCTTCGTGTAAAAGCCCAGCGCACAGCAGCCGCAGCTCTTGCTCTCCAAGCACAGGAGTAAAATGGAAGAGAACGAGAAAGATGCATGGTGGAGAGGAGGAGGAGGAGGAGGAGGAGGAGGAGGAGGAGGAGGAGTATTGTACGCTGAGGATAAAGGAGTGAGAAAAGCAACAGACGAAAATAACAGGGTGGATGAAGTGATTGAAAAAGCAAAAGGGCAGATGTGAGGGGTGGTGAGAGGAGAGGAGAGAGGGAAGAGGGGAGGGAAGATGGGAGGGGAGGGAAAAGGGGAGGGGAGGAGAGGGGAGGGGAGGAGTGGAGAGAAGAGGAGGAGAGGGGAGGGAAAAGGGGAGGGGAGGAGAGGAGAGGGAGGGGAGGAGTGGAGAGAAGAGGAGGAGAGGGGAGGGAAAAGGGGAGGGGGGGGCGGAGAGGGGAGATGAGGGAAAAGGGGAGGAGAGGGGCTGATAGGGGAGGGGAGAGGAGAGGGGAGGGGAGGAGTGGAGAGAAGAGGAGGAGAGGGGAGGGAAAAGGGGAGGGGAGGAGAGGAGAGGGGAGGGGAGGAGTGGAGAGAAGAGGAGGAGAGGGGAGGGAAAAGGGGAGGGGGGGCGGAGAGGGGAGATGAGGGAAAAGGGGAGGAGAGGGGCTGATAGGGGAGGGGAGAGGAGAGTGGAGGGGAGGGAAAAGGGGAGGAGAGGAGAGGAAGTGAGGAGGCTGCAGATGACGAATTGAAACAGACGTGTAATGGAGAAGTCAAGTAAGGAGTACGGAAAGAGAGACAGAGAAAGTACGAGTGAGCGAGAAAAGAAGCGACACTAATGGGAAACTCTTCAGCAAAGACAGTGGTGTGTGTGTGTGTGTGTGTGTGTGTGTGTGTGTCTCAGACTTTAGGCTCTCTCTGACACTTTCCCAATTAATGGACAAGGTGGGCAGTGAGACCTTAATCTAACACACACACACACACACACACACACACACACACACACACACACACACACACACCTGGGCAGTAGAAAGAGATAGCTCGGCTCTGATACGCTGATAGAGATGTGAGCTGCTTGACATAAAGACGAGTGAACAGCAGATCAGTTTTATTACTACACCAGCTTCATCTCCTCTCTCCTCCCCTTACCTTTCTTTCTTTTTCTTTTCTCTTTTTCATTGTTCTTTTCTTTTTTTAGTCATCTCTTTTCTCCTTCTCTCTTTGCTTTTCTTACTTTTTTCTTTTCATCTTATGTCTTGTGTGTGTATATATATATATATATATATATATATATATATATATATATATATATATATATATATATATACACACACACACACACACACACACACACATATATTATACATAATGTATAATATATATATTATGTATATTATAAATATGTATGATATGTTTACCATGAACACTCGCCCCTCTCGGTTTCCTGGTTCCTGTGTCGGCACCTTTTTCTTTTTCTTTTCCTTTTTCTTTGCCTCTCTGTTACTCTGGTGTGGACGGAAGAAGCCCCTCACCATTCGCACATTCCTTTGTCTACCGGAATATCATTTGCGTGCATTTACATACCTTCCTGAATAACATTTGCCCGTACTCCTACGACTTCCTAAAAACCATATATGGAGTTGTTCCTGTTTTATACTGATATATGCAGATATGCCATTCCTCCCCACCAATCAATAGTTAGCCCACTGTGTGTGTTGTGTGTCAAGCCTGATATACACTCTGCCTTTCTTGGAATAAATGAGAGATCTTGCCATTTGAACTTTGCGTATCCGTGCGTCATTCGGCAAACTCTCCTAAGCTCGGTGCGGGAAGTGTGTGGCGGTGCGAGGGCGCCATCTTTCTTTTTTACATTCTCTTTCTCTCTTCTTAAGAATCGTGACCCGGAGATTCTCTGTTCTCAAATCTGAACAGTTTTCTGGGGCCTCGTCCAGGATATATCTCTTCTCTTCTCTGCCTCTTCTCTTCTCCAACTCTTCTTCTCTTCTCCATCTCTTCTTCTCTTCTCCATCTCTGCATCTTCTCTTCTCCAATTCTTCTTTTCTTCTCCAACTCTTCTTCTTCTCGTCTCCAACTCTTCTTCTTCTCGTCTCCAACTCTTCTTCTTCTCCAACTCTTCTTCTTCTCTTCTCCATCTCTGTGTCTTCTCTTCCCCAACTCTTCTTCTCTTCTCCATCTCTGCGTCTTCTCTTCTCCAACTCTTCTCTTCTCCAACTCTTCTTCTCTTCTCCAACTCTTCTTCTCTTCTCCATCTCTTCTTCTCTTCTCCATCTCTGCCTCTTCTCCATCTCTTCTTCTCTTCTCCATCTCTGCGTCTTCTCTTCTCCAACTCTTCTTCTCTGCTCCATCTCTTCTTCTCTTCTCCATCTCTGCGTCTTCTCTTCTCCATCTCTTCTTCTCTTCTCCATCTCTTCTTCTCTTCTCCATCTCTTCTTCTCTTCTCCATCTCTTCTTCTCTTCTCCATCTCTGCCTCTTCTCTTCTCCATCTCTGCCTCTTCTCTTCTCCAACTCTTCTTCTCTTCTCCATCTCTTCTTCTCTTCTCCATCTCTTCTTCTCTTCTCCATCTCTTCTTCTCTTCTCCATCTCTGCGTCTTCTCTTCTCCAACTCTTCTTCTCTTCTCCATCTCTTCTTCTCTTCTCCATCTCTTCTTCTCTTCTCCATCTCTGCCTCTTCTCTTCTCCATCTCTGCGTCTTCTCTTCTCCAACTCTTCTTCTCTTCTCCATCTCTGCATCTTCTCTTCTCCAATTCTTCTTTTCTTCTCCAACTCTTCTTCTTCTCGTCTCCAACTCTTCTTCTTCTCCAACTCTTCTTCTTCTCTTCTCCATCTCTGTGTCTTCTCTTCTCCATCTCTTCTTCTCTTCTCCATCTCTTCTTCTCTTCTCCAACTCCTCTTCTCTTCCCCAACTCTTCTTTTTCTCTTCTCTTCTCGCTTGGCTTTTCCAGTCCTTTCTAATCTCGCCTCTTCTCTTTTCCATCGCGTCTCTTTTCTTCTCTCTCTCTCTTTTTTTTGCTTACCGTAATCTAATCACGTTCATTCATCATTTCTCTTCCTCTCCAGCTCATCTTTTCTCTCCATGTTTTCTCTTCTCTTCTCATGTCGTCTCTTTTCTTTTCTACGGTATTTTCTTCACTATCTGTTCTTATCTGATCTTGTTTTTTCTTTGCTTATTTGCTATTCTGGTCACCCCCCCCCCCCCCATCCACCCCCCCTCCCCCTCCCCCCGTCTGCTCGTGTTTACTCATTTTGTATCTTCCCGTTAATAGACATCTCAACTGTTTAGTGGAAGCTGATGATAAAAATATTGCGTGGTCAATTAAATAAATAAAAAAAATGCAACTCTTCTCTGCTGTGACCATGAAAGATGTAAATAAAGACCATTAAAAAAAAACAACAACCTTTAAATGATTAAACTCAAAGCGTGTTTATGAGGGAGCACTCGCTTTCGAAAGATATATACGAGTTGCTGGGTGGGTGTCTTCAGTCCTCGCACTCTGACAGCTCTGAACTCGGACCGGTTCTCTATTGATACGTGGAGCAGATGAAAGTGTGTGGCGTCACTGAGCCGTCGCTCATTTGTTATCTAGAAGACACCAGACCTTCACTCCTTTATAGCGGATGTTTTGCCAGGAAAGTTTTTTTTTTCTCTTCGCGTCTATTGAGCTGTTAGCGAAGCACGGATTGACGGACAGGCCTGGAGATCAGAGAAACATAGTGTAGATACAGTAGATAATGGGAATGAACTGTTGAGGACAGACGGAAGTGAGGAACTGACTGCCAGACAGAAATCCGGGTGTAAATGAGCTTTCCTCCAGCGGTGATGCATCCTCTGGCGGCTTCCGTGTGACACGCAGCGACATCAGACTAATCAGCTGCATCCTGATACTGGCACTAAAGCAGCATGACACAAACCGTGTGTGTGTGTGTGTGTGTGAGCTGAGCTGGGATACACATACAGGGGGCTTTCTGATGGAGTCAAAGGAGCTTGACAGATAGACAGAATGATCCACTGTGACACCTCGAAGCCTCTCTCGGAAATCAGATGGTATGGAAACAGAAGAGAAAAAATAAATAGGGAGCCAAAATAAATAGAGAGAGACGCTGAAAGAGTGAGGAGGCGAAGGCACAGAGCGCCAGGTTAGCAGTGAAGAGAGGTGTATCAACCTAATGAGCTCTTTCTCTGTAGCCAGTAGACAATCTCTCTCTCTCTCTCTCTCACACACACACACACACACTCACATACACACACATGCTTATTCACACGCCTCTCCCACTTCCTGATCGAGTGACAATCTTGGCTGCCGCCCGCGTGTCAGGTCCTGTTTGCGACGATGACTTTCTCTCGTTTGAGGCTGACTGGCTGTGGGATGTGTGCAGCTAAATGCCAGGAGATGAGCAGATTGCTGTTAGTTTGGCACGTCAGTAGGACTGAAAACGGAAACTGTTCCTTTCTTTCTTTCTTTTCAGTCTGTTTAAATAAAGATGTGAAAAGAAGGAAACAAGGGCAAAAATCTCACCGTGTGACTAAATATGTTGCAAAGTACTAGCAGTTATTCCAAGCCTTTTACTGAACCCTTTCATGTATGGTGTACACACTGACAGACTGGTAATTTAAAAATATCTCAGACGTAAATCATCTGCAGACCACTGCAGTGTTATATACCCCATCATACCGTAACAAACTATATTCTTCTTCAATTAAAAAAAAAAAAGTATAGAAATGCCATTTTTCACCAAGGCCATAAAATGATCTCAAAATGATCTCATCTTCCATGTGGTGAGGGTTGCCAGATGTTGGCAGTGACGAAAAAAAATGAAAGTCCGTAAAACCAGTCCAGATCCAAATCTCAGCATTTCAAAGTAATGTCACACAATATATATATATATATATATATATATATATATATATATATATATATATATATATATATATATATATATATATATATATATTTTTTTTTTTAATAAATTCGAAATCAAATTTAGTTTTTTCTCCCTAAACAATTCTTTCATCTCTGATGTCATAAACTGGTCTCATATAATTATAGATTAGTGATTTCATACATTCATGCACTAAATAAGCTGGCTATATATATATATAGCCTTATTTCCACTGATGCACATTTCTTGTTAATCTACTACAAAGTGGGTAAACTGCACACCTGGCAACACTGGTTGTGCCTCCCTGTAAACCAGGGGTGTCCAATCTTATCCGGAAAGGGCCGGTGTGGGTGCAGGTTTTCATTCCAACCAAGCAGAAGCCACACCTGCGTCTAATGAAAGCCAAAATCAACTGATTAAACATGTGGAATCAGGTGTGGCTCCTGCTTGGTTGGAATGAAACCTGCACCCACTTCGGCCCTCTCCGGATAAGATTGGCCACACCTGGTGTAAACGTTTCACATCAACGTCTCTAACCGTTCTACACAGTTCTTAAATATAGCTGGATCTTATGCTGCAAAGTCGCTTTGGTTGCCTCTTTAAAAAATGCTGGAACCAAGTACTGGTGACAGTGGGGGGTTGGAGGTGGATTCAGTTCTTTACACGTTCAATTGCAACACCTTGAACGACGTAAGTTAATTACACCGATCGTGCATAACATTAAAACCACCTGTCGAATATTGTGTAAGTCCCCCTTGTGCCAACAAAACAGCTCTGACCCGTCGAGGTATGGACTCCACAAGACCTCTGAAGGTCTGCTGTGGTATCTGGCATCAAGTCATTAGCAGCAGGTCCTTTAAGTCCGTCAAGTTGCAAGTTGGGGCTTCCATTGATTGGACTTGTTTGTCCGGCACATCACACAGACACTCGATCGGATTTAGATCTGGGGAATTTGGAGGCCGAGTCAACACCTTGAACACTTTGTCATGTTCCTCAGACCGTTCCTGAACCATTTTTGCAGTGTAGCAGGGAGAATTATCCTGCTGAAAGAGGCCACTGCTATTAGGGAATACCGTTGCCATGAAGGGGTGTACTTGGTCTGCAACAATGTTTAGGTAGGTGGTATGTGTCAAGGTAACACCACATGAATGACAGGACCCAAGGTTTCCTAGCAGAACATTGCCCTGAGCATCACACAGTTGGCTTGCCTTCTTCCCATAGTGCATCCTTATGCTATGTTTTCCCCAGGTAAGCGACACACATGCACCTGGCCGTCTATATGATGTAAAAGCAAACGTGATTCATCAGACCAGGTCACCTTCTTCCATTGCTCCATGGTCCAGTTCTGATGCTCACGTACCTATTGTAGGAGCTTTAGGTGGTGGACAGGAGTCAGCATGGGCACTCTGTGTCTGTGACTATGCAGCTCCATACACATCAAGCTGTGATGCACTGTGTGTTCTGACACCTTTCTATCCTCAATCCGTTTTATCTCGTCTGCAGCTTGTGCAAAATGCAGCAACTAGATTTTTATCAGGGACCAAAAAGAAGGATCATCTTCTGGCACATGTCCCCTATATTCTGGCACCTCTTCACTGGCTTCCTGTCAAGTTTAGAATTGATTTAAAAATTCAAATTTATCTATACAAAGCTCTTTCTGATTCTGCTCCACAGCATGTCATTGACCTTCTTCACCTTTACTCTCCTACTAGAGCATTGAGAACATGTGATCAACTTCTTTTATCTGTCCCCCGTTGTCGTACTAAGACAAAGGGTGATCGAGCCTTTTCTGTGGTTCTTAACTATTTTTAAATCTTCTCTTAAAAACTTATTTTTATTCTTTGTGTTATAATGTTGTTTAATGTGATAATGATAATGAGTCTTTATTGATGACATATGCATATGCACTGTGAAATTCTTTTCTTTGTCAGGAAGTGCATGTCAGGAAGCTGGGGTCAGAACACATGCTCAGCCATGATACAGCACCCCCTGGAGCAGAGCAGATTAAGGGCCTTGCTCAAGGACCCAACAGTGGCAGCTTGGCAGTGCTGGGGCTTGAACCCCTGACGTTCCAATCAGTATAAAAGAGGCTTGCAGTGCTGGAGCTTGAATCCCTGACCTTCTGATCAGTAACCCAGAGCCTGGCAGTGCTGGGACTTGAACCCCTGACCTTCCGACCAGTAACCCAGAGCCTGGCAGTGCTGGGACTTGAACCCCTGACCTTCCGACCAGTAACCCAGAGTCTGGCAGTGCTGGGGCTTGAACCCCTGACCAGTAACCCAGAGCCTGCCAGTGCTGAGGCACTGAACCTTCTGATCTTCCGATCAGTAACCCAGAGTCTGGCAGTGCTGGGGCTTGAACCCCTGATCTTCCGATCAGTAACCCAGAGTCTGGCAGTGCTGGGGCTTGAACCCCCGACCTTCCGACCAGTAACCCAGAGCCTGACAGTGCTGGGGCTTGAACCCCCGACCTTCCGACCAGTAACCCAGAGCCTGACAGTGCTGGGGCTTGAACCCCCGACCTTCCGACCAGTAACCCAGAGCCTGACAGTGCTGGGGCTTGAACCCCCGACCTTCCAATCAGTAACCCAGAGTCTGGCAGTGCTGGGGCTTGAACCCCCGACCTTCCGACCAGTAACCCAGGGTCTGACAGTGCTGGGGCTTGAACCCCCGACCTTCCGACCAGTAACCCAGAGCCTGACAGTGCTGGGGCTTGAACCCCCGACCTTCCGACCAGTAACCCAGAGCCTGACAGTGCTGGGGCTTGAACCCCTGACCTTCAGATCAGTAACCCAGAGCCTTAACCCCAAAGCCTCCACTGCCCCATGATTTCGAATGTTTTGCACTGCACTTTAGATCATCTGCTGTTGTCTTTAAATGTGCTTTATAAATACATTTGAACTGACCTGACTTCTATCATAGCCAGCATTAAATTTTTCAGCAATTTGTGCTGTAGTAGCTCTTCTATGGGATCAGACCAGATGGGCTAGCCTTCGCTCCCCACACACACTGACTGCTCACTTGCTGCCTAATATATCCTACCTTTTGTAACGAGATAATTAATGTTATTCACTTCACCTGTCAGTGATTTTATTGTTATGGCTGATCAGTGTATATGACCATCATTAAGAAGACACAGACAGTGCAGGTGCACAAAAAAAAAAAAAAAAAAAAAAAAAAAAAAGGCTATTAATATTGCAACCATGGTCTAAGGAAAAAAAAAACATTTTGCTATGGATTAAATGTGAGCCATACTGCTAATGCTAATACAAACATTCCATGCAAATTCTGAACTTAACAGCAAAAAGCAATGTGACTCTAAAACTGTGCTGTGTATGCACTATGCAGGATTTAACTTTCCACAATGAAGTCAGTTCTTAAATCTAAAAGCACATCTTGTAAAATCCTGTCTGCTCTCCGACGTAAACTGGCCCATAAAGCATTGTTACTGGTTTATTTTACGTGTCTGTGAACTGGCTTGAAGATGATTTGGTTCTGTATATTAACACATTTCCTAATAAAACAGAAAACGGGAAACATTTAAGTGCTTGATTTACTTCGACATCAGCTAATAGTGTTCAAGATACACCATGTCCTGGCCACGCCCACGCCCCTGACTGATAACCTGCAGGATTAATGTTCACGTCGGCTGGACAGAACGTTCTAGAGAAAATTAGCATTTATGAGAACAGGCGTATATGTGTCTCGTTACCAAGAGTGAGACATAAAACACGTTAATTTTGATTTCACAGGCATTTTACGGTCAGTAAATCCTACACAAGCAGCCGTCTTGTGGCTCTTTTCTATATCCTCGAAAGACTACAACCTTTCACTATAGACCAAATTTAGCCGTCCCATGCGTGTCTGGCAGAGATGTTTCATTTCACATCTTTTAAACATCTTTGTGCTCACTGAGTCAGTCTTGCGAGACTTGTAACGCTGTCAGCTTCTTTAACAGCTCTATACTCGGTTTAGCTTCAGCCTGACTTCTATGTCGTGTTGGATAAAAGCGTTTGGCGAATAAATAAATGAAAATGCGGTTATAATAAGAGTCCAAAACCTCGATCCAGCTGTCTGTCTCTTGCAATGCAGTTCAGTTTACCTCAAGAAAGCTTTATTGGCAAGGTCATATCAAGTATGGCATTGTCTAAGCATGTAAATGCAGAAAGAAATACATCTTCATAGATGTATTTTCACAGAAAAAGCACTGATCTGGGCTCCTTTTGTGCTGATAGGGAAACTATTCCTATTGGCAGTGGACTGGATGAATGTACAAGACAACAGTGTGAGAATTTGGGACTTTAATTGACACTTTGGTCTCAGATGGTTGATCTGGACTTTGCAGATGATATAATCTAGCATCTCACACATGTGCCAGCTGATGCAATCCAAGATATCCTGGCTAGTGGTCACCAAGTGATCAGCCAAGACAGGCTTGTTGATTAGCAAACACAAGACCAAGGTCATGCGCGTAAGAAACACCAGTGACGACTGCATCAACGTGGAAGGAGTAGAGTTTGAGGACTGGAAACCTTAATATACCTTGGCATTACCATTTGGAAGGATGGAGGGACAGACGTCTAGGCTGTATATGTATAGGGAATGCAAGACAGCATTTTTGCCTCTTAGTACATAGTTAAGAGGTCTGAATATTCAACACAAATGTGGAACTCCTCTATGGCTCAGAAAAATGGTGAACTATGTCAAAACAGCAACCTTCAGACCTCCATCGCCAAGTGGCTGCAGACCGTTCTGAGGATACATTGGCAAACACCATTAAATATGAAGCCCTCTGGAAGGAAATGGGACACGAGAGGATTAAGCTCCAGATCAGGAAAAGGAAGTGGAGCTGGTTGGGAGACACCCTCTGAAAAACCCTTCGACCAGTGTAGCCAAACTGTTTCTAAAATAGAACAGAAGAAGCGAAGTCATGGATGACCAAGAAACACCTGGAGAAGATCAGTGAAGGAACTAGGATACACCTGGAAGAAAGTGGAGAACGCAGCATAATACAGATGGCAGTGGGCAATCAATGGTTAACGCTCTGGGTTACTGATCAGAAAGGTCAGGGGTTCAAGTCCCCGCACTGCCAAGCTGTCACTGGTGGAGCCTTGAGCAAGGCCCTTAACTCTCTATGCTCCAGATGGCTGACCCTGTGCTCTCACCTCAACTTCCTAACAAGCTGGGATATGTGAAGAAATGATTTTCACTGTGCTGTAATGTATGTGTGGCATTTCTCTCTGGGAAGGAAAAGGTTTAAGTCGTTTTGTCCGCTTGCCCACCTCAATTTGTGATCTGATTGGTCGAGAGGTAAAATAGTGCTTGATGTCACCGATATCCACAATGATAAAACAAAAAACAATCAAACCTACCAGTGGTGCCGCTTTTTCAAGTGCAGGTTATAATATTTAAAACGTGTGTCTAGATCTGTAATAATCGTCTCGTTTTTAAGCTACCTTTAAAAGTGCTATTCACAGTTTCTCCACGCAACATATCAGACTAGTTTTTCCATCTCAGGCTTCTGTTTACATTTTTTTTCTGGTCCAGAAAGAAGCTCCGCCCCCAGTGGCACACAGAACCTGCTTTTTTTCTTTTTTTTTTTTTACTGTAAGGTGATTCATGAAATATACAGTTACAAGAAGGCGTGTTAATGTTTTATTGCTGTTTGCATTCCAGCTAGAAGAGGTATAAAAACGGCAAACTGCTCCTTTAAAGCAACAGATGGACGCGACGTGGGCGTGACACGAAGACCTATGAAGGCGAGTCAAATTGTGATCCTTTTTAAAATGATATTTGAAATTTTCTCTGAATTTCTCATGCGGTTTTAAGTTTGGAGAAGTGTGCCAACCGTATCTGCCATGCAGCAGCATCATATCTAGAAGATAAAATATTAATTCACACCTTCTCAAGATCTCATTTCTGCTGTTTTTTTTTTTTTTTTTTTTTTTTTTAAATAAAAACTCTAGGAATAAGAGGAAAATGAATTAAAAAGGTGATAATGAAGACACTTGTAGTCTTTTTTTCTTCCTCTTCTTTTGCTCATTAAATTCTCTGTGTGTGATTGCGTTCCCTCCTGCAGAGTCAAAGCTCTGCACTTTCCACATTTGGCCTTTTGTGTATTTATGGCGCGTATCGCAGGGTTTTACTCGCATGGTTTACTGCAGTAAAAAAGTACATTGAGTTTGTGGGGATTTGTTTGAACAGATGTCATACTGTAGTGCGAAGCATATAGATGTGGCGTGTTGTAGCATTCCCCGAGTTCCCAAGGAGCAAATGGGAATAAACACAGCACATTACTTATTTATCTCCCAGGTGTACAGTTCCTGTGTGTGTGTGTGTGGTAGAGCATTAATTGGGCAGAGACTTTGGCAGGTTAAACAGAAGCAAGAAGGAACTACTAGACTTTGAATTTTAACTTGGTTACAATGTTGGCACAACAAATTTCATAAATGTCTGAGATAAAAATAAGTAAATAAATGAATCAATTTAACTTCAATGCGCATTAGAGATATGAGGCATATGCGGTATGTGTGTAACTTTCTGTGTGATGTTCATGCCCAGAATGTGAAGACACTTATTCAGAGATCATGAACCAGTGAATCGAATATGAGGCCTACAGCAATATTAAATAACACACACATATGCCTGGGACGCTTATCCATTCCATGTACATCAATCATCTATAAGATTAAAACCACCTGCTTAAAACTGTATAGATCCCGCTTGTGTCGCCAAAACAGCTCTGACGAGAGCATCACACTGCATCTTGCCTTCTTCCAATAGTGTATCCTGGTGCCATCTCTTCCCCAGGTGAGCGACTCTCACGCACCCGGCCGCCCACATGATGTAAAAGGAAACGTGATTCATCAGACCAGGCCACCTTCTTTTACTGCACCATGCTCCAGTTCTGATGCTCACGTGCCCATTGTAGGCACTTTTGCTTGTGGACAGGAGTCAGCATGGGCGCTCTGACCGATCTGCAGCTACGGCGTGACATACGCAGCAAGCTGTGATGCACTGTGTGTCCTGACACCTTTCTATCAGAGCCAGCATTCACTTTTTCAGCAATTTGTGCTACCGTAGTTCTTCTGTGGGATCGGACAAGACGGCCTAGCTTTCGCTCAACACACGCATCAGCGAGCCTTGGGAGCCCATGACCCTGTTGCCGGTTCATCAGCTTTCCTTCCTTGGACCGCTTTTGGTGGGTACTAACCACTGCATACCGGGAACACCTCACAAGACCTGCTGTTATGGAGATGCCCTGACCCAGTTTTCTAGCCGTCACAATCTGGACCTCGTCAAAGTCGCTCAGATCCCACTTACCCATTTTTCCTGCTTCCAACACGTCAAGAACCAAATGTTCATATGCTGCCTAACACTAATATATCCCACTCCTTACATCCCACAGGTGCCATTGTAACGAGATAATCAATGTTATTCGTGTCACATGTCAGTGTGTCAGTTTTAATGTTATGGCTGATCCGTGTAGTTTAGTGGTTTTAACAATATTCGTTCCTAATTTTTAGTCATATTCTTCTCAGGGGTTTTTAGAGTCTTTTTTCCCCCTAATTTCTTCCCTGTATAAATCATGTGATGTTACAATGCCATTTAGAGTGTATGTTTGTACCTGCTTACTACCGTGTTGTCACAAATATTATGTCATTTATTTGCAGAACTATAAGCCAAGATTTATCTTAATAAATATGTCTGGCATTTCAGCTAAATTCAGTTAAATTGTCTTGGCTCCAGAGTTATCAGTCCCGGTTAATACCTAGGGGACTGTAAATTAAAATGACTTACCCAGTGAGATCAGTTTATTGAGTTTCTTGAAGGCTTACACTGAGCTGTGAGTGTAAAAATAGCTTTTAGATGAATGGGCTGCATGCAACCTATAATTCTTGGGCTAATAGGTGGCAGATCTTTCATGTGGGTGATGTGCTTCAGTAGGGAGGAAACGGCAATGTCGGCTGATTTCATGTTTTTTCCGCAAACTCAGCTGCCTACACAGTTACAGTGATCTCTCTCTGTCTGTGCGTGTCTCTCTCTCTCTCTCTCTCTCTCTCTCCCTTTCTCTCTCTCTCGGCTCAGTCAGTCAGACGGACTGGACACGGTGACCAGTGAAGATGTTATAAACCTGAGATCCATCCTCGGAATAATTTGAGCAGGAGTGTTGGTTAAAAGGCAAAAAAAAAAAAAAAAAAAAAAGGAATCACCTGAGTAGAGCCCAGTGAAAGGTACGCTGTTCCAACCACCTTAGGTTTGCAAGAGTTGGACATGTATTAACTTCCCAGCACGAGTGACAATTTAAAGGGGGTGAAAATAGGGGCCATGGTTCACATCATGTCTTGCGTCACTGCGATCCATTTTAACCAGTGATTCCGTCCACACAATGCACTAGAGTCCTGTCAGATTCGAGCCCACATGGTGCATTTTCCTTGTTTTACACTTCCTGTCTATTTTTTTTCCACTCGTGTACACGAGTGAGTGAAGTGTAAAGTATACCGAAATCCATTGAATTCTCAAAACGACACTTTCTACTGTACACCAGTCAGCCGTAATATTAAAACAGGTGAAGTGAATAACGATGATTAGCTTGTTACAGTGGAAGCAAGAACAATGCGCAAGCGTAAGGACATGAGTGACTTGCAAATTCACCTACTCTACTCATCAGTCATTATTGAATGCCGGAGTTGCCAAAACAGATTAAAAGCGATCTGAGACGACACGCTTTCTTCTGCCAGTAGTGCACGCGGTGTGGATGGGCTGAGGTCTTGGCGCTCATCTGGAGTGAATTTGGCATGTGTCTGTGTCTTCACCACCATCATCCAACAACAACTGATAAAATATCCTTAAAAGATTAATGTTCATCACTCTAGTACAGTCCCAGAGATGCGTAGAAACTGTGGAAAGGCAAATTTGGTTGTTTTTGGTGTCCCAAAACCTTACTAACACACTTTAGGTTGTTTCTGAGACTTAAGCTCATGAGCGATTGGTGACAGACCACCAATCCACCACAATTTCAGACTCCTTGAATGCATTCTCTATTATCTATTATCACATGATCTCCCCATCCATAAGTTTAAAACATCTCACCAGTTTTTAAAAGTGTGTCTCACTAGTGTTTGTAAATGCTAGGCCTGAGTGTTATTCATATCAAAGTGTGCACCATGCAACGTTTTCATTTACAACTCCATTGGCCATTTGGCTCCCGCTCATAGGGAGAGCCCAAGGCACTGGTGCGAGCCCCAGAGCCAACTTCATTAATATACACAGCAAATTGTTTGTTGTCCTAATGCGAATGCACACACACTCACACACGCAATCACACTACATCTAGTTAAAGAGCCATTTTACAGCTTTCGCACACCCACTCATTTTTTCCCCCCACTCCATCAGCCTTATGCTCATATACAACATGTAGACATTATTTTGATTTAAGTCGTTTGTAAATACCAGGAAGTGTTTAATGTGTTTCCATCAAAGTGACAGTTTAGGTTTTCTGTAAATATCAAGTGTTGCTAATAGTTACACAATATCGTTCTAACATGAAATGAAATCCTTCAATACGACGGAGATACAAGGACATCCCCGTATCCAAATTGTTTATCTTTAACAACGTAAGCATATTTTCATACATTCAATTTGAAGCGTCCAATCAAATTCATGACTGTAGGGGGGGGGGGGTGGGACAGTAACACTTTAATAGCTTATACACTATTACCTGAATAATACTTAATTAAATATGTATTAATGATTAAATAAAGCATTTACTTATCACGAGCTAATGAAGCGCTAACTTTAACCACGACGTGAGCCTTATGAATTCATGCGTGAATAACGACCACCTTAAGTGCATGTTTATACATGTTTGTTAGTTAATGTATTAATTAACATGTAGGGGTAAACTAAATCAAACATGCTCTATACGAAAGTATATGAATTAAACATACAACCCCGATTCCAAAAAAGTTGGGACGAGGTGTAAAATGTAAATGAAAACAGAATGCAATGATTTGCAAATCTCATAGACCCGTATGTTATTCACAGTAGAAGATAGAAAACATATCATATGTTTAAACTGAGGACATGTACAATTTTAAGGGGAAAAAAAACAAGGCGATTTTGAATTTGATGATGAACATATCTCAAAAAAGTTGGGACAGGGGCGACACAAAGTCGGAAAAGTACGTGTTAGTAAAAAGAAACAGCTGGAGGAACATTTTGCAATTAATTAGGTTATTTGGGAACAGGTCAGTAACGTGATTGGGTATAAAAAGAGAATCTTAGAGAGGCGGAGTCTCTCAGAAGTAAAGATAGGATGGAATCTGGATGGAAGCAATACAGTATGTTGCTGTAAAACCTGTATATACCTTTCAGCATTAATGCTACCTTTCCAGATGTGCAAGCTGCCCATTCCATAGACACTAATGCACCCCCATACCATCAGAGCTTTTGAACTTAGCGCTGACAAAAAGCCTGATGGTCCCTCTTCTCTTTAGTCCTCTTTACTTTAGAGGATGCTGAGTCCATGGTTTCCAAAAAGAATTTCAGATCTGAATTCGTCTGACCACAGAACAGTTTTCCACTCTGCGTCAGTCCATTTGAAATGAGCTTTGGCCCAGAGAAGACAGCGGCGTTTCTGGATCATGTTCACATACGGCTTCTTCTTTGCATGATAGAGCTTTAACCAGCGTTTGTGGATGGCACGGTGAACTGTGTTCACAGACACAGTTCACAGACACTGGAGGAGTTTCGGAGCCCATGAAGTGATTTCTATTACAGAATCATGCCTGTTTTTAACGCAATGCTGAATGAGGGCCTGAAGATCATTGGCATGCAGTATTGATGTTCACCCTCGTCTCTTACGCACAGAGATTTCTCCAGATTCTCAGAATCTTTTGATGATATTTTGTACTGTAGATGATGAGAGATTTATAGTCTTCACAAGAACATTATTCTGAAATTGTTCCACAAATTGTAGACGCAGTTTTTCGCAGATCGGTGAACCTCTCTCCCATCTTTACTTCTGAAAGACTCCGCCTCTCTAAGGTACTCTTTTTATCCCTAATCATGTTACTTATTGAACGTTGAAACTAATAATAAACAGCAATAATTTCATCTCAATGCCATCCAGTGATGATATTTTTGACTGGCCACATTATCGGTGCTTTCACTTAAATATAATTTCTCAGTACTAGCAACAGGTTTAGCTTTCAGTTTCTTTCACATTAGCTTTTCTTTAATATGATTGGTAGACCTTTCAAACTAGCAGAACCTCATAACCAGCTGCCAATGACAAACTGACACCACAAACTTAAACTTATGAGCTCCAGTTGGAATCTCTTGGAGCCTGCAGTAGGTGTAATATTTGTAAATATTGTAAATAAACTTTAAGTATAAAGTTCTGTTTGATTATTTGCATTCATTTCTGAAATGTGTTGGTTATAGCTAGCTGCCACTTTCTTCTTCAGATAGCAGCTTAGCTGATTTTTGGAATGAAATGACCGACACTGCTAATGTTCTGAAAACAGAAAATTAGACAAGAGGGCAGACCAATGGGCAACATTTTAATTCCAAATTCAGGGAGAATATCTCATTCTAAATAGTTTTAGATCTTCAAACAAAATACAACACAAAACAAAGGCAACCTGAGTAAACACACAATACAGTTTTTTGTTATTTATTTATTTTATTGAAGCAAAAAAAGGTGTTATCCAACACCAATCAGCCATGTGAAAAACTATTTGCCCCCTTAAACTTAAAACCTTTAGCAGCAATAACTGTAACCTAACACTTCCGATAACTGGAGATCAGTCTTTCACTTCATTCTAGGACTAGAACTTACTCTTATGCTTTGGATCATTGTCTTGCTGCATAATCCAGTAACGCTTGAGTTTCAACTTACGGACTGAAGACCGGACATTCTCCTTTCGGGTTTTCTGGTACAGAGCAGAATTCATGTTTCCATCAATTATTGCAAGTTGCCCAGGTCATGAAGCAGCAGAGCATCCCCACACCATCACACTGCCACCACCATGCTTAACAGTAGGTACGATGATCTTTTAGTGGAATTCTGTGTGTGGTCTATGCCAGACATAACGGGACTCCTGTCTTCCAAACAGTTCCACTTTCGACTCATCAGTCCACAGAACATTCTCCCAAATGGTTTGAGGATCATCAAGGTGTGTTTTGGCAAAATTCAGATGATGTTCTTCTGGGTTAGCAGTGGTTTTCACCTGAATGTTCTTCTGGGTTAGCAGTGGTCTTCACCTTAATGTTCTTCTGGGTTAGCAGTGGTCTTCACCTTAATGTTCTTCTGGGTTAGCAGTGGTTTTCACCTTAATGTTCTTCTGGGTTAGCAGTGGTTTTCACTTCGCCACTCTTCCATGGATGCGATTTTCCCCCAGTGTCTTTCTGATAGTGGAGTCATGAACAGTGATCTTTATTGATGCAAGAGAGGCCTGCAGATCCTTTGATGTTGTCCTTGGCTCTTTTGTGACTTCCTGGATGAGTAGTCACTGTGCTCTTGGAGGAATTTTGGAATGTCGGCCACTTCTGGAAGGTTCACTACTGTGCCGAGTTTTTCCATTTGGAGATAACGGCTCTCGCTGTGGTCCTTTGGAGTCCCCGAGGCTTTGAAATAGCTGTGCAACCCTTCCCAGACTGACGTATTTCAATCCCCTTCTTCCTCATCATTTCTGGAATTTCTTTTAACTTTCAAAAAAGTTCTATATAAGTGTTGATTTGATTGAACAGGGTTTGCAGTAATCAGGCCTGGTTGTGTCTAGCCCAGCCGAACCCCATTATGAATGCAGCTTCATAGATTTGGGGATTTAGTAAATACGGGGGCAAATACATTTTCACACAGGCCCGGTTGGTATCGGAGAACTTTTTTGTTTCAATAAATAACATTATCATTTAAAAGCAGTATTTTGTGTTTACTCGGGTTGCCTTTGATTTATCTTAGATTTCGTGTTAATTTCCGAAACAATTTAGTATGCGATATACACAAAAAAGATGAAATCAAATACTTTTCCACAGCACAGTATACTGACAGAAACAACCAGCAAAATGCAGTTTATGTAAAGTTAGCAAATCATAAATCATTACCCAATCAATGATTCAGTGATGTAAAACAGGGCGATTTTGGTTGTCACTCTAAAAATTATGATTAACAGATGAACGTTTTGGCGCCAGTTAAAAAAGACTTTAGAATATGGTTAGGAATCCTGAAGAAAAAAAAAAGTCAAACCTTTTTTTTCCTATAATCTTTTCTACTCTGATTACTGCATGTAGTATGTTAGAGTCACTAAAATAGCACCCTGTTCACGACTTTCTACCCTGTGATGCAGCTGTGTGTGTGTTTCTGGGTGTGTTTATCCCCTGGAAACCTGTCACTGTAATTGCTGTAATAAAGCTATCACAGGGGCATCAACTGTGACTGCTGGGAGAGGCAAAGAGACAGGGAGCGAGAGAAAAGAGAGCAGTGCGAGTTTATGAATCCGGCTCATGCTCTTCCGATGAGCGAATGTGTCTGGGTCAGCATCTGCGAGTCAGAGACGAATGACTAATTCTCTTTTAATTAGCGAAAACATAAGGAGCCAATGTGGTGTCACCTTGTCACTGCTGGGCCCGGTTCCAAACCCCAAAGCTCAAACCACGAGAGGAGAGGGTGTCGGGTTAGAAGTTGAAGGGCTTTCGGGGTAATTGGCATTGAGTGGTGGGAGCTATTAGAGAGTGTTTAGGGGTAGATCACACTGCAGTGGGGGGTCAGTTTAGGACTCGTGCTGAAGGGTGTGTTTAGTTTGCTAAATTTGTGATTTGTGTTTCTCCTCTACCAAGGTTAACAGGGGAAGTGTTAATTTTTTGAAAATCGCCAAGAGGGAAAATAAGTGCAAATGTTTGCTGTGTAAGGATAGCTTAAACACTAATGACTGTCTAAAAAAACTTTTTATCTGACCACTACATTTTATACTCTGCAACTGAAGAGTAATTAGGGGTCCAAGCATTATGTGTTGTTACTATAATACACACCTAATGGAAGGCATTACACACAAGTAGTTACAGTAGATTCACAACACTGTATTACATGTATTAATGTGTTATGTTACATAACACATTTCTGTAAGGAGTCTCCAGTTTCAGTAACAGAAGAAAAGCTGTTACTTTTGGTTTTCCAACATGGCGAAATCTTCAGGATGGAGGACTTCTAGTGCTTTGTATTTTATGCCTTTTTTTTTTTTTTTTAAAGCTTCTTTCTTTCTCTTGAAGCTTATAAGAGAGGCTGGTGAGGAACCGACTCTTACTAGCAGTTATAACAAGTGTTAAATAGGAAAAATTTTGTTTCATGGATGTTCCCCAGCCTTAAATGTAACTATAGATGGGTAAAACATACAATGTGTCACTCTTGAACAAATATAAAATGTAATTGTTGGGAAATTGCTGTGTATAAGCAGAATAAAACGTGTCAGGATGTGGTGTCCTTGAAAAAAATTATCCACTTCGGGGTAGTAGTAATCACTTCGCTTCATCACACCACACAGTTGTCGATATTTTCCTATAATAGCACACCTGCAAACGTTTTTTATCCTTACTTATAACTTGTGTTATAAGCATATACAGCATAGGATAAAGTGTGATAAAGTATTAAAGGGTTATGCATGTGACAGTAAGTACATATGAAGTAGTATAAGAGATTAGTATAGTGGTATGCGTAGTACATAACATGTAATAAATGCATTTATAATATAATGAATATAAGCTTTAGAGGAAGTGTTACCACAGTTATGGAACAGTCTTCCAATTAGTGTTCGGGACTCAGATACAGTCGCAGTGTTTAAGTCTAGGCTTAAAACGTATTTGTTTACTCAACCCTGACTAGATTCTGTTCTACTACTTCGCAGTCATAATTATCTTTTTTCTCCCTCTCTCCTTTCGCCGAGCCCCACACGAATTTATGGAGATACTAGAGATCCAGATCCTTTCTGCCTCTGGATGGAGCTCAAATCTTCTCTAATTCCAGACTGCTGGGACTACGGCTGCTCCTAACGCCATACAGACTTCATATAAATCCATAATGAACTTTTTCACACTATCTGTTGTTACCCAGATGAGGACGGGTTCCCTTCTGAGTCGGGTTCCTCTCAAGGTTTCTTCCTCTCAAAACATCTTAGGGAGTTTTTCCTCGCCACCGTCGCCACTCAGTGGCTTGCTCAGTTGGGATAAATTCACACCTTTAATATCTGTATACCGTGTTGATATTTCTGTAAAGCTGCTTTGAGACAATGTCTATTGTAAAAAGCGCTATACGAATAAAATTGAACTGAATTGAATTGAACCGTGTTAGTATTCAGCATAACATGGTATGTTGTGGAACACCATCGAGGACAAGATGTTTGAGAGAGGGGATGTTTTGTTCTTTTGACCATGAGATGTGCCACCATTTACGCCGAAAACACTCAAATGTATTAACGGACATAAATGACAGCTAGTGTGCTATTTTCACATAACCAGCCTTAATTAGTGCATGGTTGAAGTAGAGTTCGCAGTAAAAGTCCTCACTCAAGGTGACCTTGATCAAACAATGCCAAAATCCAGCACAGGGAATTCCAGGATCCTGCTGGAGAATGAGGTTAATGCATTGAGAGTGTGTGTCACACACACACACACACACACACACACATAGACACATTCTGTGCTTATGATTCATTAGAGACCCTTCAGGAGTGAAGCTCGCGGTATAAACGGTAGAACCGTGTCTTAATTACTCACACAAACCACTCTTTCGATCTTCCTCTGTCACAGAATGGGAAATATTTTTTTCTCGCAAGAAGGCCGAGTTAACGTCTCACTTCAGGCTTGATTAAGTCTGGGGCTTGCGTGGATCTACACGTATTAGACTCGTAGACAGAGAGTTGGCGCACTACAGCAGCCATCACTTCTATACGACCGAGTAGCCTTACTTGCTTAACAGAACCTTATCAAATAAAACAAAAAGTCAGAGCTAGCAAGTTCACAAGTTCACAGTAGGAACCTCGTCTGAAGAGGAAACATCTGTTTTACATGCTTGATAAAGAGGCACTTCAAGTTTTCTTTGGATGGTTAATGATTATAATGTTTTAAGGGGGTCTACTTGGAACTTTCCCTGAAACCCTCAGTCCAACGATTGGGGGTTCTTCTAGGAATGTTCTCTGAAAGGGAAACCCTCTGTTGTACACTCTTGATAAAGGGTTTTTTGTTTTTTTTTAGGAACTGTTTCTAAAAGGTTCTCCAACCACTTGTTTGCAAGCAATGGCCTTGAGCAACCTTGGGGCTATAATCTTGCATACAAGTGCACAAAGTTAAAATCGAGTATCACTTTGGCCTAAGAAGGTTGTTGCTGGCCCTAATGATTCTCTTTTTCCCCCCAACACAGACCCTCAAGAGGAAGCTTACCTTCCCAGCACCATCCTGGCCTCCAGCTTTGGCTTCCTTCACTGCTGAGTCGCTACACATGGGAACCTTGAGCACTACTCTAACTTCTCAAGCGAAGCTAAAGCCCTTATGGACCCACGCACTTCACACGTTCTCTTCTTTTCCCCTTTCCAATGGCTAGCTTTGATTGCATGTTTTGTGCTCGCTCTTGGAAAGATACAGCATTACATAAGAAAGGTACATAAGAAGAACTGGATTGCAGGAGAGGAAGCGCAAAGGACTGAAAGTTTGACATAGAGAAGAATGAGTCTCCTATACTGTCATTTGGATGAGTGCCTCCTGACACGCCACATCAAAACGGACATTCGCCTACAATTCCCATGATGCCAAGCATTGTGCAGACTTCCAGCAATCTATTCTCTATGTGTTGTAACTTTGTTATCCGCTGCCTAGAACATCTCAAGAGTCACTGCTCTTCAAGGCACATGTTTCATTAATGTGATTTACTGGGATGTGAAAAGTGCGGCAGGCAGAAAGGGCAGGGAAAGGACAGGGCTGGGGGAAGGAAGGAAGGAAGGAAGGAAGGAAGGAAGGATAAAGACAGAGTGAGGAGTGAGGAAGACCAGTAGGAGGTTTGTCACGGAGATGACAAGGTTATGAGGAGGTGATGAATACGAGACTGGCGTAATGCGTCTGATATAAATTAACAGCCAGCCGACGTGTCTCACAGCTAATGCCTGCGCAGTTAATTGAGCTGCCACTGACAGAGAAAGAGAGAGAGAGAGAGAGTAATCAAATAATAATAGACTTACAGAGATAGAATTTAAAATTTGAAATACTTGTCCAATGTTTGTGAACAGTTTAACGGAGGTGTGAGAGTACATGCCATTTGTCTTTGGCAAGAACAAAGGATGTTGTCTGTTTTGATCATTTCTGGCCAGACTGGTTCGAGTTGATGGGAAAGCGATGGCAACTCAAAAAAAAAACGCTCTTTACGTTTCTCCGTGGTAGGTTGAAAAAGCATTTCAGAACACACAACACTTTGAGGGAGGCATGGTGGCTTAGGCCCTGTTTACACTAGTGCGTTTTCGTTTTAAAACGCATAACTGTTGCTACGGTTACACCTGTCGTCTACACTACTCCGACGCTTTCGACCCTCAAAAACGGAGACTTTGCGGTTAGGGTTGTTAGGGTTTCTGTGTAAACAGACCAAAACGAAGACTTTTGAAAACAAAGGTGCGGCTCCGCCCACATTCGCCCCCTGATCGGGCCTTCTGGATCATCGCGTATCCTTCCCTGATTCGTCAAGCCCCTACCATATGACCGTTACGCTACGTTGATCGTATAAACAACAACACGGAGACCGAACCGTAAGCTTACCTGGCTTTGTCGTCATGCTTAGCAGCCGTTGTGTGGTTAAATTCTGTATTTCGTAATACTGCAGCTGCGTACATGTCCAAGAGGCGAGCTACGATTAGAGAAATCGGCAACAAATCTCATTTCAAGCAGCGTAATCCCTACATGGAACGACGGGTTGTTGTGCCTGCCGGTGATTAGCGACCACCTTCCTGTTTACACTTGTATGCACATGCCCAATGTGCATGAATGGTCATGTGACATGTGTATTCGGTCGTGTAGTGTGGATGGAGATCGTTTCTGAAACACAGCGGAGATGCCAGGGTGGACGAGGATCATTTTCATTTTAAAACGGCATTTTAAAATTAAAACGCACTAGCGTAAACAGGGCCTTAGTGCTTAGCACGTTTGACTCGCACCTTTGGGTTTGGGGCTTTGAATCCCCCCTGCGATGGACTGGCACCCTGTCCAGGGTGTACCCTACCTTGTGCCCGATGCTCCCTGGGATTGGCTCCAGGTTCCCCGTGACCCTGAAAAGGAGTAAGCGGTAGAAGATGGATGGATGGTTTGAATCCCGCCTCCACCCTGTGTGTGCAGAGTGCAAGCACAGGAATCTGAAGCTACAGTAGGTGCAGGCTACTATCTGTTAGCCCTTTTACAGGCCACATGCATTTTCTCTCAATCTCACTTTCTCCTAGAATTCTTTGCAATCCTTATTCGTGACCATTAGTCAGAGAAGGTTAACAAGTAATAAAAAATAATAATAAGAGAAATAATGAATAAATGAAATGAAAAATTCTTAAGAAAACAGGTGGAGGGGTGAAGGGAGAAGCTCTGAGGGGAGAGAGATGAGAATTGTTGCAGAATAATTCTTGATGTGACCTTTATGCCAACATTCACATCTGTGCTTTCACTCGCATCATCCTGATCTGACGGTACCACGGAGCGATACAGACAGCTCTGAGACCCATCATCAGTGTGTGTGTGTGTGTGCGTGTGTGTGTCAGCGATCAGTAGTTGCTCCTTTTAGTGGTCCTGTGATAAATATCAGCTAAACCCAGACAATTTAGCTGGTGTGTGAGAAGAAAGAGAAAGCAAACTAAAAATAAAGAAAGGAGGTGATGAGAGAGTTGATGAATATGGGATTAAAAAAAAGGGGAGGAGCCATTACAGCTCCTTGTCAGAGGTCACAGTCTTCTGAGTATTAGCCTAGCTGCTAGCCTACCACTTCTAAATTCCTTAATTCCTTGTAGTAGAGTATACCATAAAGTTAAACCTACTGTACACTCACGCTCGCAGCGTCAGATGACCGTTTTTATGTACTGCACGTGTGCAATAGAGAGCCGCAGTTTCAGCGACGACATTTCCGTTGTGATTTTTCGGAATTGTATGCAAATTAGGCGTGCATGAAGAACTAAAGTAACAAATGCAAACGATCGGCTCGTATGATTCCTCTGAGCAATCCTGCGGTGCATGCGGTCCAACGTTCCTTCAGTTCCCCAACTGGCTAAAATACGAAAGTTACTGCTGGAGACTTAACATCACAAGCATCAAACACACTACCATGTTTGTGGGGTCGTTCCTATGTTCCCAGGGTCCTATGTTCCCCAGTTCAATATTCTGTTGACACACATTAAGTCAACTTTCCCAAAGGTTTTAAGGTTTTAATCTCAACTCATTTTCCCAGGGCCCTATTAACTTTATTACCTTTTAACCTTAACCCCCCCCCCCCCCCCCCCCCCCCCCCCCAAAACACATTCAACCGAACAGCAACATGCTTTCGTTTAAACTCCATTCTTCATCACCACATGAAATTTCTGAAAGTTATGAGCTTGGAAAATGATCTAGGTTGCCCATGTTAAACGCTCATTTGTGCTGCTCTAAAAATAGCAGTTTTCCAACAATAAACGCACACAAACTCTTAAAAAAAAAAAAAAAAAAAAAGGGCGTTTTTGACAAGCATTTTTGGCCGCAGCAATCAGAAAAAAACTCTGAAAAATCCTCTTTGGATGGAATAATAATGTGGTAATGTCTACTAGAAAAAAACGACAAATAATGGTTTTATCTACATAAGTAAATACTTTGGCTAATTTTAAATAGTTTGCTAGCAAACATTTCTACTGGTTTACACAATATAATAGCTAGTCCGATGATAGCTTCGCACTGGATAGCTAGCTATGTAATATAATACTTCGCTAGCTTGTTAACAAACTCGACTAGCTGCTAAAATCCAAAAGAAGTTACATCACCCAAATTCTCTCCTGTCCTCTGGTGGTCCCTTTTCTATTAAAAGACATACACTGAACATTTTTTTGGCAGTTATGCAGGACAAATGGCTGACATCCTCTCTGTACACATATACAACTGTATAAAAAGGAAACAGCCTGAGGGGACACAGGAAGCAGGTTGGCAGCAATTAAGCAAATGATTCGGAGACGTCCCGTGATGCTTACATCGGGCAGATTTGCTCTAATCCTACAATTAGAGTGGAAAATGAGCCTTGATATAACCACCAGCACACACACACATACAAAACAAATACACACGCACAAACAGCATGAACACACATACACACTTTTCCTAAATAACATTGGTGCTTTGTTCTCTGTGACCTTTTGACCCTGCAATAAACAGTGATGAGTGTTCAGCTGACTCGAGCTCATCGGGACGACAGAACTGCTTAGGTGGTGTTGCTGGGGTGTGTGTGTGTGTGTGTGTGTGTGTGTTTCTCAGCAAGATCCAGTTCTTCAGTGATGTCACACCAACTTGGTGATGTGATTCAGGACACAGTGTGACTTTAAGGTCGTAGGGATGGCCATCTTGGACAAGGGATTTTTTTTTTCCCTTACCAAAGTTTGATATTCTTCCACCCCTAGACCCCGCCTCCCAGAGTTTGTTATTGATAAGATTGTAAACTATGAATTATCCAGTAATTATATTGACTAAGTCAAACTAAACAGCAATGGTGTGTCGAGAGTGTAGAGTGTAAATGTGGATCGGCCCAAAGGCTCTTGCAGTTTTAGAGCGTTTAATCCATTTGAATTTTTGTTAGGCAGATGAAAACAAGCAATCACACTTGGAACAAAGCAAGCTTCCAAGAGTGTCTGTCTGTTTGAGGTGGTCTCCAATCGAACTCTAGCGTGGTTTGATCGTGGTCAGAAAATGATTCGACTCCAAGAATGAATCAGTCATGCAATGGAGATTTGGCTTGTTTTGTTATCTATCAACGTCCGATCTTCACAACACATGTCTGTGGAAGTAGATCATGGCACGAAACCAAGGAGGTTTGTGAAAAGAGTTGTAGATGCTCATCCGGCTGGAAAAGGTTACAAAACCATCTCTAAAGAGTTTTGACTCCACCAGTCCACAGTCAGACAGAAACTCAGACCACTGTTACTCTCCCCATGAGTGGTCACCCAACAAAGATCACTCCAAGAGCGAGACGTGTAATAGTCCGTGAGGTCAAAAAGGAACCCAGGGTAACTTCTAAGCAACTTAGAAGGGTAATTTCTAATGTTAATGTTCATGGCAGGGTTGCAAGGAGAAAAGACACTGCTCTCCATTACGAACATTGCTGCCCTTCTGCAAGTTGATAAAAATCACACGGACAAGCCAGAAGGCTGTTGGAAAAATGTTTTGTGGATGGATGAGACCAAAGTAGAACTTTTGGTTTAAATTACATGGTTTATGTTTGGAGAAAGGAAAACACTGCATTCCAGCATGAGAACCTTATCACATCTGTGAAACACGGTGGTGGTAGTATCATGGTTTGGGCCTGTTTTGCTGAATCTGGGTCAGGACGGCTTCCCATCATCGATAGAGTGATGAATTCTGAATTATAATTCCGAATTCTGAGGGAAAATGTCAGGAAATCTGTCCGTGAGCTGAATCTCAAGAGAAAGTGGGTCATGCAGCAAGACAAAGACCCTAAACACACGAGTCATTCTACCAAAGAACGATTAAAGAAGAATAAAGTGAATGTTTTGGAACGGCCGAGTCAAAATCCTGTCCTTAATCCAATAGAAAAGTTGTGGAAGGACCTGAAGCGAGAAGTTCATGTGAGGAAACACACCAACATCCCAGAGTTGACGCTGTTCTGTACTGAGGAACGGGATAAAATTCCTCTGAGCCGATGTGCAGGACGCTCACAGATGTGTAATATCGGATCATTTTCCTTAATAAATAAATGACCAAGAATAATATTTTTTTGCCTCATTCGTTTAAGTGGGTTCTCGTCTACTTTTCAGACTTGTCTAAAAATCTGATATTGTTTAAGGTCACATTTTATGTAGAAATATAGAAAATCCTAAAGGGTTCACAAACGTTCAAGCACCACTGTAATTTCAATTATTTAGTAAAACTTTCTGAATTGCACTTACCCCATTGTTCTGGGGTAACCAGGGTTCTGGTTTTACAACGTCTCAGAATCCTCACTCATAATTCATTTGGAATTGTGATTTTAACGGCAAATCTTTCCCCGAGCACATTCAAAAGAAGAAGAACGAAAAAGAAGAACCATTGGCAAAAATGTACATTTCATTTACATACACCAAAATGACACAAACTACAAAATTTTAATTTACCAAACATTCGTCAGCTTCCACGCTCCGTATTACAGCATCATACCACCTCAGTGGCATATTCACTTTATCTTCCCTTTCTGTCTTAATTCCATTTCCACTCTACCACTGTTTGTGTGTTCTTACCTTACCTTTATACCGGAGGATGTATTTCTATCTGCCTAAGTGCCGCAACTATACATAGTTTTTCCCTTTTCTTTCATTTTATATCACCTGTGATGAGAAGACGCTTTCTACAACTGATTTCTTTCCTCCCCACTCCTCTCATCTGAATATAAAACCTGAAATACATCACCTTATTTCCTGCCAGGACCTGTAATATGATTGCTTTCTCTTTGTCCTGCGATAGATTAGCTACTCACCGCCATGAGCTAATGAACGCTCCGTTTCTCTGTGAAGTATGATGGTGTTTTTTAGCTGGATCATCAGCACGGTGGAGGAATGGGCAAAAAGGTGATTTGAATAAAGTGTGCCCTTATGCACATTCACCGTGAGCCTGTGATGGACTGCAGGACGGGGACATTAAAACAGATGGATGATGGTAATGATGATGGTGGTGGTGGTGGTGATGAAGCTGGGGGTCTGAGTGCAGTCAGGGCCTGGGGTTACTCTCCTGCCTTCCTTCCTTTAATGGCACCAGTGATCTGTGGCTAATGGTGCTAACACACACATGCACGCATGAGTTTTGCATTAGAAAGTTACAGGACATATTCCTCTTCAACTTTCTCCTGATTTTCATTTCCATTATGCGTCTCTATTTCTTGTGCGCTCCCTCACTCGTTCCTTTTCTGTATCTCTCTCTTATCCAGTTCTTTCTGTCTGACTACCCAAGCCCCCCCACCTGCCCCCGCCACCGCCACCGCCGCCGCCAAACCCTTCCTTTAGCCCTTTCTCACTCTCTCTCTCTCTGTAACTTTCTCTCTACTCTCTCCAAGCTTGTTTCTACCATGTGGTAGAAAATCTAACACATACTCACAATCGCGAGATAGTATCATGATCTCGGAATTGTGAGTTACCGTCACTTCCGCTTCTTAGGCTATGCCCAAGCCACACCAACGATCCCATTCAGGCTAAAAGATGCTCTCCAGGAAAGGCCAGTTCCTGAAGAAAAGACTATTTCATGTAGATTATATTGCCTGTTTACACATCTGCTTGGTTTTGTTTGTGGTTCGATTATTGGAAACGAAAACCCTCATTCGCAATTGTAAGATATGAATAAGTAACTGCGAGATAAAAAAAAAAACTCGCAACGGTGAAATATTAACAGAAAATAACCCGCAATGTGATATTAAGTCGCAATTATGAGAAAAAAAGTTGCGGTTGCGTGAAAAGAACTCGATTACGGGATAAAAAGCCACGGTCGAGCAATATTAATTCGAAATCGTGAGGGGGAAAAAGTCTTAGTCGCGAGACTATTACCAGATTTAAAAAAGTCAATAAGTTGCGTGACAATGACTTGCAATTACAAGATACAGAAGTTGTAACTGTGCGATATAATACGTCGCAATTTAGAGCTAAAGATATTGCAGTGGTGTGACATCTTGCAATTATGAGATAAAAAGATTCAATTCTGTGATATTTTAATCACAACCAAGAGGTAAAATGTCACAATTGTGTGATATAAACTAACAGTTGTGAGGGGGGGGGGAAAAAAGTCACAGTTGCACGAAAAAAAAAAAAAACACAATTATGAGATTAAAAAAAAAATAAAAAATTACAAATGTATGATGTCACAGTCGTGACGAAAAACATCACAGTTGCGTGAAAACTCACAATTAAGGTCAATTTTGTGGAAAAAGTTGCAGTTGAGTCATTCACTCATGATGTGGAGAATTAAATCAAATCAAGGATTATAGCTGGTTTTAATTTTAATTTGTATGTACAGTATTAGGGACTTGGAAAAAAAAAGTTAAATAGCTTAACTTGGTCAAATTAAATCGTTTTTTAAACTAGTGAGTCATTACATGTACAGTGGGGTCCGCTGTATGGAGAATGGTTTAAAATAAAGCAACGTCACAATGTTCAAATTCTCTCTTTGTCTTCTTCTTCTAGCAAGGAATCTCCATTGAAAAGTTGGTAATCGTTATCGATGTGAAACTCTACACAGATCGACTTTTAGAGAGCAAAAGAGAAACGAGTTCCATGAGGCCACGGTTAAGCTGGTGCACAGAACTGGTGTGAAAATGCTAAACGACAACAACCACAAAAAAAAAAAAAAAAACATTTGAATGCAAGGTTCAGTGTCCTTGTGTTGAGCAGTGATGTAACGCTAGAATGGAGGGCAGTGGATAAAATCGTGCTAATGAAAAAATCTGGTGACCTTCACTGGAGAATCTGGTATGCAATGGTCTCTGTTTATTCCTTTGATCTTTTTTGTCTTTTTTGTACGTAGGTAGAGAGAAAGAGAGAGAGAGAGAGCGTGTTTCATGCTTTTTATGTACCGCATTAGGTCGCGTCCTTTATTTGAAAATTTCAGGAACCTTTTTTAAAATGTTGATTTTTACATCGCAGTTTTCTCATCCTTGGTTTTAAACACGAGAAAAGAAAGTCCGAAAGTGCCGGGTGATTAATTATATTCTGGGACTGGCAAAAACAAATAAATAAATAAATAGAGAAAATGGCAAAACATGTTAACACAAACTGCACAACATGATGTGAAAGGCTTGGGAAAGTGTAAAGAAACGTGGAAGCTGGGAGGCAGGGTACTCGGCGTTAAAATGATGAGCTTGTATTTGCACTGAAGTTTGGATGAAAATAACTTTTAACTAAATAAGGGATTCTTATTTGAAAAAAAAAAAAAAAATGAAACAAAACAATGATTTAATTATTGTAATTATTACCGGATTGTGTCGAGCGGTTTTGTAATAAAGTACACTGTGATTTTACACATTCGTGTCCTGCCTATCAACCTAGCACATACCACACAGTCGTCTGGTATGCCAAGACAGGTATGGAGGCTACCCAGACTGAAGCCGGTGGCACAAACTCTCCAGCCAAGCCAAAGGCCTATGCCAAGGTTTCTTCTGTCCAGCTTGAGGCTTGGACAGAGGTCTCTTCTGTCTAGC
>NC_030417.2:36504646-36529646 GCF_001660625.3 Ictalurus punctatus
CTTCTGGGAAACACCAGATAGTGGGATTGTACTGTAATATACAGGTGAAAATACAGGTGTAAAAGAAAAGACAAATCGTACTAAGTGTGAGCAGATTGTAAATAAGAGTCCTGAGATGAGCAACAGGACAGTCTTTATGATTACAGCAGCAGTATCCAGTGAAGACCATCCACTCCAGCAAAGGTCTCAGGCGTTCTCTGTATTTTTTGGAAGTGCCAGTCTTGCTCAAAAGCCCAACTCTGACTCTTTGTGAGTCCTGGGATTTCCATCAGATCCTTAAGTGCTGAGCGAACACTAATCAGAACTTTATGATAATGTAGATGCAAAAAAAAAATATTAAAATATGTGTGTGAGGAGAGTCTGAAAATATCTCAGGTCAACGTGCGGCATAAAGTGGGTACAGGGGTCGACGGGTCGTAATCGAGTCAGCAGAGCTTGCTTAAAAATATGCACATGCATTAATAAAGCATCGAGTTCGCAGACACAAGTTGAGAAAATTGTCAAAATATATATATATATATATATATATATATATATATATATATATATATGCTTACGACTTATTCATTCATCTTCAGTAAGTGCCTTATCCTGGTCAGGGTTGTGGATCCGGAGCGTATCCCGGGAACACTGGGTGTGAGGTCAGAATACACCCGGGATAGGATGGCAGTCCATTGTAGGTGGACAGATGGTAACCCGAGATCAGGATTTAAAAAGAGACCCTGGAGGTGAGAGATGCCAGCATGCTGTCCTCAAACCATTCATTTGGCTTTCCAGTGTACCTGGAACTCCAACAAGGAAATACACCATGGAATAGTTCTGGATCATCTGGCTCCACAACCAATCCAGGAACAACAGAATTCCCTGCTGCAGCAAAATGATTCAACCCCCATTGCAAATCAGGTTTATTGTCAAAATGTACAGACTTTCAGCTGTTTGCGGTGAACAAATCGAACAAAAGCAGTTGAAATAGTTCGACACGACGAATGCTTCAAGTGGTTTCCTCAAATTCAACTGAAAATGCAACTTATAACGACTTCTCCTGTCTCAAAATTACCCCCCCCCCCCGAATAGTATCAAGCATACCTAATGCTAAACTAATCAAGGGCGCTTAGACATTAATAATGTCAGCTATCTTTAATTTAGTCTTAGTTATAGTCCTGTGTCAAATATCCTTGATAGTTTTTATCATGTTTAGTCAACCTTATCCTGTTTGTTTTTTTGTCACGTTTTTAAAGTCTGAGCATTTTAGTCTTATCTTAGTCAGCGAAAACTGTATTTTAGTCTAGTTTTAGTCACTGGAAACTGTAGACATTCTTAGCCATGAGATTCTTCTTCGTCTTCTTCTGCTTCTTATTATTATTACCACTCCCTTACTAGCGGTCTTAATATAGCTTAATAAAACAACAATCACCAAGACGCTAACCTACCCCAATTTCTTCGTGGTTAGCCTTCATATGCAACTTGATGTTTGTTTGGATTCTTTCCAGATATCGCGTGTTCACATTGCTTCCCTTCCGATATAACAAGGCATTTGATTTTTTTGTCCCCCCCCCTCAGCCTCATTACGGAGAAAATGGTCCCAAATAGCAGATCTTATTTTTTTCCCCGAGTCCAACTGCTGCTGCCATTATTTAACGAACATTAGCTTGAACGCTACTCCCCCACTGTGCTTGCTTAGTGATGATACTGTATGCTGGACTCAGCACAGGACACTCATGTGACTCATGCCATCCAATAAACAGGATATTTGGATTGTAATTTAGAATGAAAGAGAAAAAAAAAAGGACAGTCTATACTATTTTGTCTTCTCTTTTTTTTTGTCGAGAAAAATAAAGAGAGCTTGTGGTACAATTTATTTTTGTCTTTTTTTCGTCAACAGTACTGCGTGCTGAGATCGTCACAATTAATGCTGAGTGACGTCGGTGTCGTCTCGTCATCGTCTCGTCTTAGTCGTGGAAAAAAAATAACAACTGTAACCAAAATGGACACGAGTCATACGCCAACACAAATACAAACCGAAAGCTTTTGTCCGTGTTTAAAGTACCAACTTGGAAATATCTGACTTAAGGGTCTAATAGAAAAGAACATCAGCCTGTTCTGAAAAGTCTCGTTTACCGCCGGTGAATGCTGACCATGGACTCATGATTGACCCTGACATTAACATTAACAAGCGTATATGTGTGTGTGAGAGAAAGAGAGTGAAAGAGCAAGAGAAGAAGACAAAGAGAGATCGAGAAAGCTGGCCTTTATCAAAGTCAGAAGCTGCCCTTTTCTCCATCGGCAGCTCGGGTAAGTTCGGCTCTATAAATCTGCTGACAGCGTGAAGAGATTTCTGGAGATGTTTGGATTGTGGCATGTGAGAAGAGCTGACCCATGTCCACACACACACAATTATGTATTGTACGGATGCAGAGAGTCCATGACTTATCGTTGACCTCCTTTGTCAGTGTAAGTGGCTGGGCATTTGGGCGAATACGTTAAACGTTACACGTCTGTCTCTGCTTCAGTAGCACAAACTCACAAAACAAGCTGAATTACTGATAATTGCTCACATTCCGGCAGTGTCGCATCCAATCAGTGCAGTGAAACCACACACAATGCTAATACACACACTCTTCCTGTTTGGCCAGGCCTGTAAACTCAGTACTGATGTCTTTTTCTAGAGAGCAGATGGGATTAATGTAATTTGGTGCAAGAATTAAGGAAAGGACCGGAAACAAGAGCGCTGGTAATATCCGCGCCGATGTATTTGCATTCATCTACATGTCATGCGAGATGTTTGGGATACAATTCCAAGATGTAGCCAAATCCAGTTATCTTCTTATTAAACATTTCACATCCCAGCTTATTTTTCAGACGTCGTTCTTAATACATCATATTCGGTGAATAATAAAAACACTCAAAAGAACGCTGTTATTGGAAGAGAATCAGTAACAAGGTGGTGTTATGTGCCCTGGGTGTGAAGGAGTGTGTGAACATGTGTGTGATGCCCTACCATGGAGTGGTGTCCCATACACTCTAGACTCCAGATCCACCACAATTCTGACCAGGATAAAGGGCTTACTATAGGTGAACAAAGAAATAAATAAATAATAACTAACAACCACACTGCCCATCAAAAGTTTTCGAAAACCTAGAGTTTCTTACATCTTATTACAGTTTAATCACTATTAAAGCAATTAAATAAAGAAAGCCAAATCTGTTTAAAACTTATTAACAGCTCACTCTGAGATCCTAAAGGGACTGTAAATGAGTGCTTTATTAAAGGCAGGCGCACTCATGCTAATATTAACTGCAAAACATAAATACGTGGCGTGCCTGAAGTGCTTAATTAGAGTGATAAAAGGTTTTTGGCTTTTTTTTATATTATTATTAGTTTAGATTCTAGATTGTTCCAATGAAATCAGGTCTAACAATTCTCAATTCACTAAATCTGTAATGTGCGGTCAGATGCTAGTGTGTAAAATTAGCATTAGGGGACGTACGACGATATATGAAGCTGGGGTCAATACACATAGGCAATATTTAATAAATAAATTTTTAGAAATGGAATAATGCATAATCAAATACAATAAGAGCTGGAAAACGAGCCGGAAATGAACAGGAATAGACTTTGAGACGAGGTGGTAGAGTGGGTTGTCCACTAATCGTAGGATCGGCGGTTCGATTCCCGGCCCACGTGACTCCACATGCCGAAGTGTCCTTGAGCAAGACACTGAACCCCAAGTTGCTCCTGATGGCAAGTTAGCGCCTTGCATGGCAGCTCTGCTACCATTGGTGTGTGAGTGTGAGTGGGTGAATGAGACACAGTGTAAAGCGCTTTGGATAAAAGTGCTATATAAGTGCGGGTTTAAGACCAGGTGCACACATATGGGAAATTAACCAGTAACAAGACCCCAAGGAGACAGAACCAAAGTCAAAACAAAACAAAAACTCATGCATTGCTGTGTTCTGAGGGGATTCCTGATAAAACCTAAACATAAATAATCAGCATTTATTGATTCCTTATTCCTTGGTTATGTTAGAGTGTTTAAAATGTAGTCATTTAAACGAAAGGTTTAAATTGCCTATAGGCAACTTGATTAGCAGCAACTTTCATATTAGCTTATCTCCAGCACCTCAGCATTTTTAAAAAATATATATAATTAAACGTCCTTGTGGACCCCCTGGTTGTACCAGGGGCGCAACTTGGCCTGGGCATTCAGGACTTAAGCCCTGAAGATTTTCCTTTAGCCCTGAATAATTCTCCACTTGGAGCGGTGGAATTTTCAATAACTTCAATGAATGGAGGTCAATCAGACAGGGTTTAAAGAAAAATACATGAAAATACTCGTGTCTTATTGGCTCACACAGATCTCAATTCTGCCAGACGCTAGCTCACACAGTTAGTGTGAGGGGGAAAATAGATATATGCCCACATTTTTCTAGTAAAGAGGTTGTATCTGAAACACTAACATCCTCTGATTCTGAGCAGGAAGAGAAGGTTTGTACATGTCTACATGAGTACCAAGTTATGTGATCATGATATGAGAAGAGCATAAGGACAGCTAACATACTTTGCATGGTGCTGTAGCAGCTAAACCCATAGTTTAAACGACCCATAGTTGTGACCCTCTTGGCTAGGGACACCAAACTAGCCTGGTCTCGTGTTCGATAGCCAAAAAGTTTGGTGAAACTACCATTATTATGGATTTTGATGATTTTCCAATATATAGGCCTAGTAATAATGCTAGTAAGAATCTGATATGATGCTGGTTTGAGACATTCGAGTGGTTGGAATACTCATGTGCAGAATATATGGGAAATCAAATCCAAATCCCGTCCTTCCTTCTCCAATTTTCACATTTTTTTAAGCAATTAGGCCTCACGTGCAAGAGGAAAAGTAAATGCATGGAAACGATCTATTTTGAAGTACGTTTTTAACGTTTTTTCATGGAGGAGAATCTGGGCTCAGTTCCGAATGATTAACATTCCAGCTAACGCCCCACATTTCTGTCTGAACCACAATTCTATGCAAGTGTGTCACTTTTCCTGCTCATAAATTCCTCGTTAAATGTTTTTTCCTTCCTAGGATTTTTTCCCTTATCGTTCTCCATGCTATTCCTCGGACACTTTTAAAAGGAAGACTGCATTTCTTTATTATTAGATTTAATCATTCGTATCATGTCTACTATTAGGTTTATGTGCATTCCTCCTGTGTGCTCTAGCAATAAAGATTGTGTGTTTGTTCACTTATTACCAATCCAAGCATGAGGAATTACAACTGGCTTGAAAAACAAGCAAGTCAACCGACCCCACCTCTTCTGCTGAAGCTACTCGAGCCTTGTTGGTTGACATGGGTCAGAAGCGAACAGGCAGAGCTCATTTCAGGTCCTGAAAAATGCAGACAATGGCTGAAATAAAGAAACATGCCAGAATTTATGTAAAATGTAATTGAAACAGATTTGGAAACAACTTTTTTTTTTTAAACAAATGCAACTGCTTTAAGCTATTGCCTTAACAAAACTCTGAATTCACCCACATAAGAGAGATGCTGATCTCCTTTATTGAGCTGTTTCATGAAGGTCCACCACAAACCACGATAATGCAATAAGACAACATCCCTATACACAGCACTAAACAGAGCAGAGAACAGCTCGCACTGCTAGAGATCGTTCCAGCGGCGCTAACTAGCCAGACAGGGCAGAGGCCAACACAACATCCGACGCAAAATTAGAGTTGTGCTCACAGCTATGAATACAACGATCTTCATAGAGACTTAATTCAATTTCTCAGGTAAGATCATTTCACTTTCGAAGTTAAGAGAATACTTTAAATTTCCCTTCTGGGATGACTAAAGTCTTACAGCAGCAAAGAAATAATAGAAATAACTCAAGAGACTATAAGTAAGATGAAGACTAAATAATATTAGTCTATTTTTATCGATCTAAGAAGTGAAATCTTTGTTCTTTTTTTACAGTGAAAGAACAAACGAGTTTTTGCCATCCTGCGTACCCATATATGTTGCTTTTGAATAGAATGTGTATTGTTTTCTTCATTAAATTATCTTTGAAAAAGTAAATATGGGCATTGTGTGTAGACACACAATGTCTACAAATCAAATATTCATGAATCCAAGTATGAAAATAAGCCACTGAAGTACATTTCAACATGAACGGAGTCATAGGGTTGCACGGTATTATTTCATTTTGTAAATTTGAATTATGTATTAACACAATATTGCGTAGTATGATGCTACTACTTGGTATCGGGATACTTGAGCTGATTCAGTTTTGTACTCCTTTTCTTTGCTTTGCGCCTTATGTCGCTCCCCTTTCCTGCTCCTTGGAGGAATTGTTCCCCCCTCATGTTAGGTGGAGAGCATCACTCCTCCCTCCGGCCTCGTGGAGGACCTTGCTCCCCCCTGGGCTGGCGGAGAACTTCGCTCCCCCCTCTGGCCTCACAGAGGACCTTCTTCCCCCCTTCTGGCCTGGCGGAGAACTTTGCTACCCCCTCTGGTCTCGTGGAGAGCGTTGCTCCCCCCTCTAGCTTCATGGGGAATGTCACTTCCCCCTCGGGCTCCGCTTTGAGCTTCAATCCTCTTGCTGGCTGCACAGTAGCTGTCGCTCCACATTCAAGCCAGGCTGGGGATATCACGTCATCTCTCTGCGATGCAGAATAGACTGCCTCATACCTGAACCTCAGAGAGCACGCCATGTTCCTGTCCGAGGTCGATGAGACGGCCAACCAAGTTCTGCTCATGCGTGAGTCTGCTGACACGGCCAACCAAGCTCTGCTCAAGACTGAGTCTGCTGACACGGCCAACCGAGTTCTGCTCACACTAGAGGCTGCTGACACGGCCAACCGAGTTCTGCTCACGCCTGAATCTGCTGACATGGCCAACCGAGTTCTGCTCACGCCTGAGTCTGCTGACACGGCCAACCAAAATCTGCCAACCAAGTTCTGCCATCCTGTTCCACTGAGGACATCTGCCTGCCTTCCTGTTCTGCTGAGGATGTCACTCTGCCTTCCTGTTAGGCTGAGGATGTTGTTCTGCCTTCCTGTTCCACTGAAGCTGATGATACAGATTCCCATGCCTGGGTGCTGCCTAGGGACCCCGGCAAACCTGCCCCAGGCTCATGCCTGTTCCTTGGCTAGAGGAGCCTGCTATCTGTGGGACAATGACTGCCTTGGTACCTGAGGGGCTGTGAAGACATCCAGAGGGTCAGGACCACTGGGGTAGGGAGTGTTTTCTGGCACTCCAGGAGTAGCACCCTTGGGGGAGGGGGGAGGGGGGCCTCTGCCACGATTTCCTCTCGTGCTAGCACTGGAGCACCCAGCGTACTCCGAAGCTCAACGCGCAAGCATGCAATTCCAGGTTTTTCAGTGGCATTGACTTTGTTTACTTTTGGAAATGTATGTTTTGTTATGATTTCTGTTCTGTCTCCACCCCGTATTGTCACTGGTTGTTTTCCTTATCTGACATCATTGTTCTCAGCTGTCTTGTGTTTCACCCCTGATGACGGTTGTGATTTAAACCCCTCGTGTATCTACGCACTTCGCGAAGTATTGAGCGTATTCACCATACCAAGCTGGTGTTATTTTGTTCTCGTGTCTAGCTTTGACCTCGCTTCCAGTTTCTCATTTTATGCTTTGCCTTGCCTGTTTCATACCCGTTTGCCAATCGCCTGACTCTTTGTCTGTTCTGACCACGCCTGTGTTTCACGATATGGATTTGTCTGCCCATCTCTTGTCTAATAAAGCTCTTATCTGCACTTGCATCCATCTCAAACTCCATTAAGTGATAGTAACTTAAAAGTCTAATATCCAAATTGGCTAGTAATTTAAAAAAAAAAAGGTAATTTCATACCCTTGGGCAATTTTTGATTCAACTTCAACTACAGTCTGTGAATGTGCATTGGTTCCATTTCAGAATGAGAGAATTAGGGGAGAGTGAGGGACTGCTGGTAAAGTAGATTGTGGCAGGTGTGCGATGCAAGTGGAGCTGGAGCTGGCTGAAGCTTGAGGCAGCTCTGGACATTAAGGGTGCAGAACACATATTTCCATTGTCAGATTTCTTAAAAAAAAAAGGTTGACACACCAGGACGTGCTAAATGCATTCTTTGTGTTAAAGCTATCAACTACGGTAGTAAGGGCTCACATGCCATTTTGGCTCACTGTCAAACAGATCGCCATAAGCAGAGAGTCAACATTCTATCAAGTCGCAGTATTAGTGTGATACAGGTCCCAGTAAGTGAAACACCAACAGCAGCAGCAGCAAAAGAGACACCAGCATCTGAAAATATACCAATGCCTCTTGCTGACCGTGTGAAAAATGCAGAGGTAGGTGTAGTTGTGTAGGTCAGCTTAACACTGTTCTGCATATTGAAAGTGCTAAAAAAAAATTTCAATGATCATTTCAAGACCAATGAGTTGACAAATTCTTGTGAAAGCAAGTTTCTCTTCATGCTGTCATGGAAAGTGAAACTGATTTCTTCAGTTAACTTTATTATTGTGTTTAGGCAATGGTCCTGGGCACCATAGCAGAGCACTTCCTCCTGCTCACTATGGCACCAGTCCTTGTGGAGCTTGCCCGAAATCTTGCCACTGACAAAGTTAGTGGCATGAAGCCGTCACGCACAGCTGCAACATACAAAATGCTCTATGGCTTGGGAAGGACCTTTTCAGAGAGAATGTTTACCAACATAAGGAAGTGGCCATTTTACATAAATGAGTCCACCAGTACCAGCAACAAGAAGGTCTGCTCTATGCTGGTGAGCTACTACCATGAAGATCTGGAGAAGGTTGTCGTGGAACACCTGGGGTCTACTGAGGTGATGACAATACATGACAAGACAATAAAATCCCCCAGTCAAACATGATCAATGTGATGATGGACTTGTGTAATGTCATGAGAGGAAGCAAGGCTGGTCTTGAAACCAGGAACTGTCAGTCTTACTGCCCAGCCCTCCTTGATGTGGATGGAGATTCCTCTCATCACGTTCACAATGCAGCCAAAGTGATCGTGGAGCCCTTTGCAAGCCACCTTGAGGGGCTCTTCATGGATCTTCACACTGACCACCAATGGAAAACTTAGAGGGCTACGGCTGAGGAGGAAAAAAATGGCCCAGGCTCGAGCACGCTGCAAAACTAAGAAAACGTGCACTTGAGGCTCTAGTACAGGACAAAAAGAGGAAATAAGGACAGAAGAAATACACACTCTCTTTCTCTCGCTCTTACTCTCGCTCGTGTAACACAAGCTGTTTTCCATTTGATTTGTCTGGTGTCTCGCATCTTTGTCACTTTTTTTTTTTTTTTTTTTTTACCCCTGATGAGTTTGCATCCCTGTCTATGGTATCGTGACAACCGTACACGTTAGTAGAAGCATGCTGTTCTGCAGGCTCTGGTTAAGATTTGTACTCTTAAGATGAAAATATATATTTAAAAAAAAAAAATTAGGAATCAACATGTGTAGAAATTTATTGAGGGTCAATAAAATATCCTTTAAAATTGCAACAGATTGAAAATCCTTCTGATTTCCCATCGTCCTTTACTCTTTAATGTTTAAAAAATAAAAACACTTGGTAATCCATATTAGCAGTACACCAGCAGGGACTAGCAGTAGTCTACACAGTAATTACTGCTACACATTGACATCATTCAATAATTTTATTCTCATAATGAATCTGAAATGAAAAACGAGCAGAAACGACCGTTTTTCTGTTTCTGTTTATTCTTTATAAATAACGAACAGCCAAAAGAACCAAAAGCTGTTTTGAACACGTGCATGTTTTTTTGTTTTTTAACGAAAACACAACCCCTTGCATAATGCAATTTGGTTAAAGATGTTTGTCCTATGTGGTGCTGAGTGTACTGTGTGGGAACTTTTTTTTTGCCGTGTCATCTATAGATTGATAGGTTTGTGTTTAGTGCTGTAAGCTCCCCCTGCGTTCCACCCTGAGACACGGACAATGACAGAGCACCGTCGTCCTGCGGACTGCACATGCTCAGTGCCACCTCCATGGACTGGGTGTGTAGCCGAGGGGTCTCTCTCTCTCTCGCTCTCTCTCTCTCTCTCTCTCTCTCTCTCTCTCTCTCTCTCTGGTGAGTAGCCAGAAGCTGAAGGAAGTCCATGATGCATTGCCACATACACCTCAAATAAAGATGAACTTGTTTGTGATGATCCAGCTGTCACAGTGCCAAAGGCCAGCACTGCTAGAATCAGCACATGCATTGTATGTGTGTTATTGTTTGTATATATGTTTTCATTACGCCACTGTTGGCATTTCACAGGAAATATGAAGACATACGAGCTGTGTTTTGTGTGTGCATGTTAATACCACAGCTCTCGCTCTCTCTCTCTCTCTCTCTCTCGCTCTCTGCCTCCACATCCAGAATAGAGGTGCCACTTGCCACCACAGTCATCTGCTTGGCCACGCTGGGTGCCAGATTTCACACAATGGGGTACTTGCACTCGGGGCTATGACGTATTAACGTTTTGAAAGGGCATAAATCTTGTGTCTCTAGTAAGCACTGTTTACATTCGGTAGTACGGCAAGACAGCAACGTCTAATGTCTTAAAATGAAGTCATCGTGTTGAGTTAACGGTAGCCTGGGTGTTTGTTTCTACTAATAGGCATTTTCTTACCTTAATAGTAGTTCACGTATGACGACGCATCCACGCCGACACCTTTCTCCCGCTCACTAGTGTTCATACAGTGTTGTTCATTTTGGATGACGCCTATTATCCAGAGGGACTTGCAATTGAGACAGGATACAACTGAGCAGTTCAGGGTTTTGCTCAAGGATACAACAGTGACAGCTTGGCTGTACTGGGATTTGAACTCATAACCTTCTGAAAAAGCCTTAACCATTGAGCACCCGCTTCCACCCACTCATGTAGAAGAATCTAATTTAGCCCCTGCACATTCTGTCTAACCCATATGTTCTTTTTGACATGGCAGAACAGCACAGAAAACCACAGCCCATGTCTAGTACACAGACACTGGTCAAAAGTAATGAGAACTAGAACACTCTCTGTAGCTTATGACGGTTGGTAATATATGATATTATTGAGAAAAAAACAAACACAACAAACAAACTATGAAACACAGGACACAAGAAGGCAAATGAATCAAAAACCGAACAAAGAACAGGCGAACACAGCCAGGTAACAAACCGATGATGTGACAGGGGCCGAGACAGGACAAAAACAATAAAGCAAAGCACAAGCACATGACTTCTGTCACCATTAAAACCACAGCGTGAAAGGGGAAACTGTGACAATATCTAATGTTAGATACTAGCTAAACCTTCATGAATAGTGTGAGCAAAGCATAGCTAGATACACTAGTCTTACTAGTAACATTAGCTACTACTTGGCTACTATGTTAATTAAATGGTACAGTCAGCGATTTAGCTAGGTTTAACTGAAGCTTGCTACATTAGAACTCAAAATGCATACAAATACATCCCATCTCCACAGTGTTTCCGGCCCAAAAACAATATAAACCTGAATGGAAAACAGGGCTGTCAACTTGATGTGACCGCATTCCTTTAGATTTGATTCCGTTAAAGCTAGCAATGCATCCTGATTGCTATGCATACATTAAACTGATGCATCGATCCATCCATTTTCTGTACCGCTTATCCTATACAGGGTCGTGGAAAGCCTGGAGCCTATCCCAGGGGACTTGGTGCACAAGGCGGGGGACACCCTGGATGGGATGCCAACCCTATTGCAGGGCACAATCACACACACACACACACACACCCATTCATACACTACGGACAATTTAAAGACGCCGATCAGCCTACGATGCATGTCTTTGGACAGAGGGAGGAAACCGGAGTACTCCGAGGAAACCCCCAAAAGCACAGGGTTGAAAGTTGGTGGTTCTACATAATTCGTTTTTTCTTCCATTTATAGAACCTGGGAAGTTTTTCCTCTGAGAAGATATTTAATTAAAGCTGCGGGAATGTTAGGAGGACTTCAAGTATTACAACCATAAGCATTCTGACTTAATATAGATTTAATACAACAGCACTCTCACAATAGTGTTTTATTTCTTACTTCATCCACTGCACTGTATTTGCTAGGTATGAGCATTAGTTGTGTTTTTAGCATGTTGTGTACACGATCATTACCCTCAACAAATGATTATCTTTTAACCCATTTAATCCCCAAAATGTCCATGAGTAGATGTTTTTTAGTCTTTGAATGCCCTCAGGAAAAAGCGCTTGTCACGTTCGTCCCTCGTAATATTGTACGACACACACCACAGGGGCCTGGGCGAAGAAGTTGCGCTACTCTGCTAATCGGCCGATTTTATGTTCACTAAGGGTACATTTCATCATCACAATCTACCAAATGTTTTGTCTTGCCTTCTTTTATCATCTTCTAAATGAGTTATTTACTACTATTAGCAAACCCCAGAAGAAGCTTGTGCGCCATCTGTGCTGTCAGCGTTGGCAGCTCTGGATTTAAACTCGTCAACGAGACACGAAGACAGATACGGAATCGGTGACATCTATAGCTACCTTGTGGATAGGGCATTAGCATGCATATTAGCCATAGCTGAATGCCTACCCCGCCCTCGGATCATATAATTACACTGTCCTCCCAAATAAATGCTTGGGAGGAGCATATACAGATAATTAACATGTTCCTATGAAACACCTGGCTCGAGATATAAAGAGTCTCGCACAACCGAGCGCCTACTAATGCTTAGTGGTCCGGGGTGGGCGAATAATGATCACCGTGTCTCGCGAGCACAGAAGGGCACTTAAACTGTCTTATAACGGTTAAGGAACACCTGCAGACACACTTTCACACTAAAGGCCGCACATTATAAGCCTCGACAAGCGTTTATTTAGAAACAGGAACTGTACAGGACACAAAAGCGGCATATCCTGGACCCTTGGATCGTCAATAATGCATCGTAAACACATTGCATTTATAGCACGGCGATGTTGAATTCTCAATTCTGATTGGTTACAAAGTGTCGATTCATTTTCTACAACAGCAGATCTGACAGTATTTCAAATCACAGGTTTATTTTAATATTTGTTCATTCTAATGCATTTCTGGGACTCGTATAGCAGATGCTTGTTATGGGAAGGAGTCACCAGTGTCAGTATGCACTGTAAGAGTCGGAAACAAAGCTGTAACTTTGGGAATGTGCGCAAGATAGAAGTTCTTATATATATATAACATAATTTCTTATTTCTTTTTGTCTTAAACTATTGTTCATCTCCTGATATTGACTATATTGCAGGAGTACATGTTCAACAGTTTCTACTTCCAGCTATTTATCACATTATTATTATTATTATTATTATTGTTGTCTTCCTCTTTCACTAAGTAGCCATCATCTCTTTCCCTCATTTTCTCAATTCTAAGCAAAGCCTTGAATGACTGGTATAAATACACAGAAGTAAACGAGTGTTAACAGGAAACAGGCGAGTGAGCGCAACGTAATATCCGGACTGGATAAGATTGTCGATTCGTGGTGGCTCTGGAATCGGCAGAAGATTCCGATTTGACAGCCATTTTGTTATCCCAGCGGTCATGTTCTGCCTTCTGTGTAGATTATAAAAACAGTAGACACTTTCAAGCAACAGTCTCCCAGTAGTAGTAGAACATGTCAAGCACTTTAATAATACATGTCAAAATTCAAGAGTTTATTTAGCTGTTTTTGCTTTTCTGCTCAACACGGTCGTATAGAGTGATTATTTGAGTTACTAATGACTTCCTGTCAGCTCAGACCAGTCTGGTCTGGACATTCTCCTCTGGTCAATCTCGCTCATCTGCAAGGTGTTTCAGCCTGAAGACTCACTGGATGTTTATTTGTTCTTCGCCCCATCCTGTGTAAACTCTAGAGACCGTTGTGTGTGAAATTCCCAGGTGATCAGCCATTTCTGAAATACTCAAACCAGCCTACAGTATCTGGCACCAACATCCATGCCACGGTTAAAGTCTTAGAGAACACACGTTTTCATCATTCTGATGTTTGATGTGAACATTCACTGAAGCTTTTGAAGCCTGTATCTGCAAGATTAATTAATTCATTAATTTATTTATTTATTGCATTGCAGTGCTGCCACATGATTGGCAATTGCACTGAATGCTAGCAATTTTTCCTCAAAATGCGTTTCTTTTTCTATAATCAGAGTCAGTACTCATGTAAACAGAGGAATACTCCAGTAAAGGTTGACGTACAGCTTAAACTTGTCGACTCGAGGTAAACCAGAAAAAATGATCGAATACAGTCCGTACAGGAATTCGCAAGTTTGCTCGATGTCGTCTTGCGTACCGTTCTGAGTTGCACCGTGGTCCTGAAGAAACGGCATTTCTTTCCAGTGTATACGTTCCAAATAGAGGAATGACAATAAAATAAAATAAAAAACTCATTCGACTTGACTTGATTTCTGCGATCGCAAAATCGTGAAATCCTGGAGGGACGGAAAATCGATGAAAATCGATGAAGTCGACGAAAGAAACAGAAAAAAGACACTGATTTTAGTTACTGATTTTTAGCTACGTCCAACACGAAAGCGAAGAAAACAAAATGGAAGATCTTTAATCCCAAATCTCTCAGTTAGCTAGCATGATGATGATGCCGACTAGCTGAATTCCAGCTGTCACAATAACAGCTGTGACAAATACAGCGTGAACACAGCAGCAGAAAGATTACGGTGATGGGTATTACAGGTCTCATCTTCGCAGTCACGTCACTTTACACTTCCATGTGTTAGTAATCTAGTTCTTATCAACTACTCGAAGCTGTCTGATGCTAATAAGTCGACTTATGAGATAAATATATGATTAGGCAATCGTACTTTCTTACTTTGATACAGAAATCTCCGTCTCTAGAAGTTTCTCAAAATAATAATTGCTGCATTGTTGTTACATTGGATTTTATGCAACAACAACAACAAAAAAATGACAACACAGAATTTTATTGCTTTATTTATAGCAGTTTATTAATAATTCCTTGATTAAACGTCAAAGTAATCTATCCTACTGTTCTGTAAAACTATTCTGGCTCCTAAGCTTGTCTTCACACCGAAATAAAATGTTTTATTTCTAACATCATTGAAAGACTAGATATTTTCGTTTTTGTTTTTTTTTAATTAAGTATGCAAATCTAGGCATTTTTAATTAACCGTAACCTCATTTGCATAGATAAATGTCAATTTCTAAAATATCAGCAATCAATTTGCAAAGGTTGGTTGTGATAATGAATCCATTCGCCGTTTTCACCTCTGAGATGTTTACCATGTTGCAGTGTTGTTTTTCTGCTGACTGTATTTTCTAGAAATCAGATGGAGATATTCGTGCAAGTGGTAAATAAACGGTTTCCTCAGACAGATCATAAAGATGCTTATATCAAATCATACCAAAGACAATATATGAGTGCTTCTTTAGTTTAGTTTCTTCCAGGGACAAATAAAGCTCCCAGGTGTCATTTCTCCTGTAATAATTGCTAACCTCCAGTTATTGCCTCAATAATGGCAACAATACAGTCAGGTAAGGATGCCATCAGTGTTTTGAGAGAGTGCCTGTCACAAGACGACAAACTTCTTGTGACGGTTTCTTTTCCGCAATCGGATTGGTTAGAAAGTGTCGATTAGGGCGCACGGTGGTTTAGTGGTTAGCACGTTCGGCTCACACCTCCAGGGTCGGGGGCTCGATTCCCACTGTGGCCCTGTGTGTGTGGAGTTTGTGTGTTCTCCACGTGCTGCGGGGGTTTCCTCCGGGTACTCCGGTTTCCTCCCCCAGTCCAAAGATGTGCATGGTAGGCTGATTGGCGTGTCTAAAGTGTCCGGGGTGTGTGAGTCTGTATGTGAGTGTGCCCTGCGATGGGTTGGCACCGTGTCCAGGGTGTACCACGCCTTGTGCCCAATGCTCCCTGGGATAGGCTCCAGGTTCCCCGTGACCCTGAAGAAGGGGTAAGCAGTATAGAAGATGGATGGAGAAGGTGTCGATTCATTTTCTATCACAGCACCTCTGACGATAGTTCCATTTATATTAACGCACTCTGTGATATGTTATCGTGTCTATAGTCAGTACCTCCAGGAGTTTGCAATTTCGCAATCGCAGAAACACAGACTCAAGGAAACCCCGCAATATTCACAGGAGCTTGCAATTTTTCTAAATGACCTCGGATTTTCTGCAGATTCGGGCCACGTGACGTCATCGTGACGAGCGTTCGGCCAAAGCCCTGTTCGATTCACATGCGTCGAACATGAGTTCAGCTCAATGGTTCAGCTCATTTACCAACAAACATCGCTGCGAAAGAGCGCGCAGAACAATTTTGTGTGATTGCGATTTCGCCGATTCAAGTAATTTTCCACAAAAAAGCACAAAAAACAAATTTTGAAAAAAAGCCACAGCAATCACAAAAAAACCAACTCCTGCACGGACTGCATAGTAATGGCTAACACAGGGGCTTATGATGATATACCTACAATTGAGGTCATATGCCTTTACATATGCATTGCAAAAATGATAATAATTTACACCGATCACCCTGGTCAAAAGTTTACACCCCCATTAATGTATCGTGTTGCCTTCTTGAGCATCAGTGAACGTTTGAACCTTTTGTAATAGTCGTGTACGAGTCCCTCAGTCGTCCTCAGTGATCTCAACGTCATACAGAAAGGGGTCAGATATGCAGAAGATGCTGGAAAAGAAAAGAATGTGCAGGACCTGGAGGATTTTTCAGAAGAACAGTGGGCAGTTTAACTGCTCGGGACAAACACGAGACTCATGAACAACTATCACAAAACATAAAAACAGTCGTGGATCATCCAGGTAACGACACACACTTCCTGTGGCAGTGGCTCTAAAGAGATTTTTCCTAAAAGGTCAAGCACACACATCACCTGGGTTCCTAATGCCATGGAGTCACCAGTTGCCATGACAACAGGCAGCCCGTTGTTTTGAGTTGAAAAGGCCAGAGTTTGTGGTTCATGAGAAATGTGGTGTTCCTTCTCCAAGACAGGTATGTGTGTGTGGTTCAGTGTTTCAGTGTCTTGTGCATTCAAACAAACAAACAAACAAACAAACAAAAAAAAACCCCACATATCTAGACTGTAAGGGTCTGACTCACCGTCTCAGCTGCCACAGCATCTGGAATAATTAACATCCAGGAGTGTATAATTAACACACTAGGGGTCCGAGCAGCCATGTTAAATGCCCGTTACTAAAAGCTAAGTGTCTCACGACTATAAATTTTTTACTAGTCGAGCAGCAAAAAAAAAGAAAAGAAAAAGTAGTCGAATAGTCACATTTTTCATAGTTAAAGGTGTTTCAGGTAATCAATATTCAACACGTCAAGCCGTACTTAACAGCCGCTACATTACAATTAATACTGATACAATACAAATTCCTTTCTGCAACGCTAGCTACCGTATGTAGTACCTTATTGTATGATAGATATTAGCTATTAATGCAGCAGAACATAACCCTTTCCTGCAATGCTAGCTAGCTTATTTAATACCTTATTGTATGACATTAGCTAGCTAGTAATGCAGCAGAACATAACCCTTTGCTGCAACGCTAGCTAGCTTATTTAATACCTTATTGTATGACATTAGCTAGCTAGTAATGCAGCAGAACATAACCCTTTGCTGCAATGCTAGCTAGCTAGTAATGCAGCAGAACATAACCCTTTGCTGCAATGCTAGCTAGCTTATTTAAGACCTTATTGTATGACATTAGCTAGCTAGTAATGTAGCAGAACATAACCCTTTGCTACAATGCTAGCTAGCTTATTTAATACCTTATTGTATGACATTAGCTAGCTAGTAATGCAGCAGAACATAACCCTTTCCTGCAACGCTAGCTAGCTTATTTAATACCTTATTGTATGATATTAGCTAGCTAGTAATGTAGCAGAACATAACCCTTTGCTGCAACGCTAGCTAGCTTATTTAATACCTTATTGTATGACATTAGCTAGCTAGTAATGTAGCAGAACATAACCCTTTGCTGCAACGCTAGCTAGCTTATTTAATACCTTATTGTATGACATTAGCTAGCTAGTAATGCAGCAGAACATAACCCTTTCCTGCAACGCTAGCTAGCTTATTTAATACCTCATTGTATGACATTAGCTAGCTAGTAATGTAGCAGAACATAACCCTTTGCTGCAATGCTAGTTAGCTTATTTAATACCTTATTGTATGATATTAGCTAGCTAGTAATGTAGCAGAACATAACCCTTTGCTGTAACGCTAGCTAGCGTATTTAATGCTTTATTTAATGAACACTTTCCTGATTTGTATATTTATCCGGCAGAAAAAAAATGTTAGAACGACAGTAATACCCTTTGACCTTCGTGTAAGGAACATGACACGTGACGTCAGGACGGAACAGCTCGGCATTTACACCCCTCGTTTCAGATCAGTTCTGTTAGCCGTGTGCTTGTTTCGGATGTGAGATCTGCACCACGACAACGCTACTGTGAGCTTTTATAAGAGCCCGAGATAACAGAAACAGGTTAATTGTGCAAAAATTGTGGTGTGTCATTTGGTATCAATAACCTCTCTTATCATTACAAGCTTCACACTGGTAATTTTAGTTAAATTAGGCCGTGTGTGTGTGTGTTTATGTGAGAGATAGAGAGAGAGAGTGTTCTTTGGGAACATAGTGGTAATTGAAAGGAAGAGTGCAGTGGTGGGCGCAATGCCTAATTGGGCAGATGGCTCACTGTGCCTCCCTCAGTGATGCATGCAGCCCTTAAGATGCGTGCACACACACACACACACACACACACACACACAGGTAAGTATTCCACTTTTGTCCTCTACACCTTGTTACCTGACACTGAGCACACGACACATCACACCTCATTCACCATCTAAAATCCCTCCATCAGTTCTGCTCTTCTGTGTGCGAGTTTTCTTCTTTTCTTCCTTTCACCTGACACTAAAAGAAGCTTGTGTTCGGTACCTCTAATGAAATCTTTCTGAAAGAGTTCAAACGAATGTGCCTTCATGTCTCTTACTCATCGCGCCCAACCCCCCCGATTGGCGGATGCTAATCCAGATAAAAGTCGTACTCGAAGTAAACACGAACGGAATTAAGACGTGTGGAGTATTTCCTGTTTTAGTCGCGTTATCGGCGTGCGTTACAGACACGTACACACCTTAATCACACTATTAACGTCGTGTGGGAGTTTTCACCGCATTGTGTGACAGGACACGTACACACACGGCAGCGCTCGACCGTTTGACGGCAAACAAGAGAGCACGGCCGCGTCCCAAACCGCGTACTTACTTACTGTATAGGTAAAATAAATGTATTAATATATAGTAGGTAAGTACGCGGTTTGGGACGCAGCCCACAGCTTCAAGCAGTCGTGTATTAGCACGTACAGCACGACTGATAATTAACCGCACTCGAAGCGTTCATAAGATTAAAAATAACAACACCCAAAACTGTACACGGTCCCATAACGAAGACCAACTGTATATCGATACGTGAAATTCTGGAGGGAACGTCGGACGGCGTGGCGTGGGGACGTAATCACGTGTGACGTTAATCGCTCTAGGTTCTATAACATGTAAAACGTGTACATGAAAGGGGTATTCTAAAAGCCACTCATGTAAACACCTTAATCAGAATATTATACGTCTTATTTAGAATAAAGTCAAGAATTAGATTACTGCTGTCCGTGTAAACGTAGTCAGTGACGCTGATTTTATCCACTTTGGAGAACGGATTCCAAAAGATTTCGGAGATGAAATGAAGAGCGTTAAAGGGACACTGTGGGCAAAACCAAAAACACTCCCATTGATAAATCTGTAAACAAACTCACTCTGCGTTACTGAGACGACTCAATCATCTCTATCTTGAGATTTCCTGCTTTGAATACGGTGGGGGAAACCTCTGATTACGCGTTTTGCCGGTAAAAATATTTTAAAAACAACAATCTATTTAAGAATGGATATTGCTAGGTGGGATGTTTGATTTATTTATTATTTTTTTGCTATCTTTTTTTAGCCATGAAACATCATACATTAACAGCTACCATCCCCTCTGAAACTACTGGAACGGCAATGCCAATTCCTTGTTGTTGTTGTTTTGTTTTTTTTGAAGATCGAAGACATTTGGGTTTGAGATCAAACGATGAATATGAGACGAGTTTTTAGGATTTCAGCTTTTATTTCCTGGTATTTATATGTACTGTAGATGTGTTAAATGACATAGTACATAGCACATTTTGTACCAGACCACCCAATTTGTAGGTGAGCAAACATGTGACTGATAGGTGTTTCTTGTTACCCAGGTGTGTCCTGTTAGATTGACTGCTTAAACAATAAATAGCCCTAACTCTGGGTCTGAGCCTTCATTTTCACCTGTGAAGACTGCATTTGTTGTTAAAAAGGGTAAACCAACATGAAGGTCAGAGAGCTGTCTATGGGAGAAAAGCAAGCCATTTTGAAGCTGAGAAAAGAGGGAAAATCTATCAGAGGCATTGTACCAGCATTGTGCATAGCCAATAGAACAATTTGGAATGTCCTGAAAAAGAAAGAAACCACTGGTGTACTGAGAAACAGACACTGAATTGGTCAGCCAAGGAAAACAACAGGTGATGACAAACATTGTGAGAGCTGTGCAGAAAAACCACAAAATAGCAGACAATGACATCACCAGCAACCTCGACAGGGCAGGGGTGAAGGTATCACAATCCAACGTTTGAAGAAGACTTCAAGAGCAGAAATATAGAGGACATACCACAAGATGCAAACCGCTCATCAGCAGTAAGAATCAGAAACGCCAGATTTCAATTTGCACACGAAATACAGAGACGAGCCACGACAGTTCCGGAACCAAGAGTAACCTTTTCCCAAAGTGATGAAAAGGCCAAAGTGTGGAGAAAGAAAGGATCTCATGATCCGAAACATACGAGCTCACCTGTGAAGCGTTGTGGAGGTAGTGTCATGGCTTGAGCTTTTGCACGGCTGCTTCTGGAACATTCTCACTCATCTTTATTGATGATGGAACTCACGATGGTCGCAGCAGAATCAATTCAGAAGTTAACGGGAACATTCTGTCTACCACTTTACAGAGAAATGAATGCAAACGAATCAGAACTTTATCATGCGGCAAGACGACGATCCACAACACACCGCCAACTCAACAAAGGACTTCATCAGGGGGGAAAGTGGAAGGTTTTAGACTGGAAACGTCAATCATCAGACCAGCATTTCACCTCCTGAAGAGAAGACTGGACGGAACATGTCACTTCAGCTTCAATTTATCTTGTCTTGTGTGTGCATTGTCTAGCTTTTATTTATTTATTTATTTCTTTCTTTCTTTAGTTCTGATGATAAACTGTTTTAGCTAAAATTCGAAACATTTCTAAAGCTAATTTAATAAGCACAAATGAAATAATGCACTAATCGGTGTGAAAACTGGTTGTTTGATTTATTCTCCTGTACGTCCTATAGGCTTCGGGCTAGTTCTGCTGGCAGATTAGCAAAGCATGATAATTGTACTAGCTACACGCACCAGAAGCATCAAAGATTTCTCTTACTTCCTTATAAGATTTATTTGTCTATTTCTATTATTTGTCTCTAAACACACGTTCTATAGTATTGCTGTTGCGCAACACACTTGCTAGCGTGAATGTACTCTGTGGACGTTTTTCACAATGCTAAAAGGGCAGCTAAAAAGCTTCACTCCCCCGTTAAATACATCCGTTGTATAGCTCCAGTGCAAAAAAAAAGAAAGAAAGAAAGAAAGAAAGAAAGAAGAAGAACATCACCCAGAACACCGAACATGTACTCTCTAATCGATGACATCTGTGGTAAGGAGGTAATTTTGTAAATCTGATAATTAGCGAAACTGCTGTGTTGAGAGTGTTGCTGTATCGATTAGCGACGGCTGAGTCGCTAGCACAGAATCATTAGCTGCTAAGCTTCAGCTACTATAGCTCTGATATGCTGTATTTTACTCTCCTCGGTGTGATCAATGATCTCTATGGGCTTGTGTGTGTGTGTGTGTGTGTGTGTGTGTGTGTGTGTGTGTGTGTGTGTGTATGAGGCGTTTTTCCTGAAATTAAACCCAGTGCTTATAACCCTCTTCTGCTTCGAAATGTGTGACTGGGCACCGTGTGTACGAATCTATAAATAATATTGTGGTTTAAGTGTGTGAGTCGTAATGTGTAGTGACAGTGTCCCTGCGCTGTGTGTGTGTGTGTGTGTGTCAAGTTACAGTGCCACTATTCCCACTGTGTCCTCTGTGCTCAAATTGCATTATTCATCCTCATGCCTATACTACTCATCCCTAGACATTCACACTGTAAGGGTATGGTTTGTGTGTGTGTGTGTGTGTGTGTGTGTGTGTGTGTGTGTGTGTGTGTTCTCTATAGTGATCCAGCTATTATTTATGGACACTACAGCCCACGGCGTGATGAATCCATCAGAAGAGAAAAGAAAAAGCTGCACTCGCAGTACCATCTGTCTCGTCGTCACCTCCTGAAACTCGTCACACGTTCTATTTTAAATCGCGATCGTGTAATGATTATTTTTTGGCTGCTCATCCCTTTAATCCCCGCATAAGACCGTTCGTACTCATGAGATACAATTTCTGTACGTTCCTGGGCTGTACGTGAATGACGTGCTGGCTGTCCTGTTCTCGGCTCGAGCTCTACACCGGAAAGCATGAGCGTGAGACGGAGAGCGAAGAAACATGTTCTTTTTACAGGACAGAGAAGAACAGCTCACGAAGTCATTAGCTAGACCACCAGACAAGTCAAAGTGTGACCAATGTGACGCCCTGTCCCATGTTCTGGTTGGCCATAAGTCCAATTAACTTGACTAAAAAGAGACTTTGGGAAATAAGGCTAAAATATCGGCGCCCCTGGGAGAGGCAACTTCCAGAGTTATCTCGGTCTCTGGTGACCGTGATTGCGCAGGAAGTATTTGAAATGTATACATGCGTAGTGATCGCGTATCGTGTTATGATATTTGGCCAAAAATCACATAGTGTATGGGTGTGATGGTCCGGTGTCCACAAACATTAGCTACACTGCGTTGTACTGCTCTTTAGTACCTTTTCCACGACATGCAGTGACCGCTTGGCAGTTCTGGGATTTGAACTCGCGCATAAGGTAGGTGGGGGTTGGTCCATTTTTGAGCCTTCTAGGAAAGCCATTTGAGTGAAAGTGGGGTAAGATTGGGCCAGAAAAATAAGGAGCGGTTGTAAAGACCATATGGTTGACTCCTCCTGATACTCACGACATGTTATACAGGTCGATGTTCCCCGGAGGAAAACTGGGCCTCCAAACTGCACTAGGAGTTTGTGTCTTTTTCATTAGAACACTAAGATTCTCCTTTAACTTTGATAGTTTTGCATACATTGATATAATATAATATACTTGGGTATATTTCATAACTACAAAGGAGTCAAGTTTTTTTTGATAGAGGAAACGAAATGAACAAGTGTAAACAGTGTGTTGTTAGCTTCCTAAAGCCTGGCAGTGCTTTTTAGGGTAACGTGTATGAGGATAAAGCTACAGGTGAGTCACAGAGGGGGTGTTTCACATTGTATTTGAGTCAGACTGTGCTGAGATGTAAATAGGACTATAAATTGGATAGTTTTTAAACAACTCATCCTTACCCTTAACTCATTCTAAACTTTCCTATCCCATCATATCCCAAACTCTTCTATCCTATCCCATCATATCATATCCAAAACTCTTCTATCCTATCCCATCATATCACAAACTCTTCTGTACTATCCTATCCCATCATATCATATCCCAAACTCTTCTGTACTATCCTATCCCATCATATCATATCCCAAACTCTTCTATCCTATTCTATCCCATCATATCATCATATCCCAAACTCTTCTATCCTATCCTATCCCATCATATCCCAAACTCTTCTGTACTATCCTATCCCATCATATCACAAACTCTTCTGTACTATCCTATCCCATCATATCATCATATCCCAAACTCTTCTATCCTATCCTATCCCATCATATCACAAACTCTTCTGTACTATCCTATCCCATCATATCATATTCCAAACTCTTCTGTACTATCCTATCCCATCATATCCCAAACTCTTCTGTACTATCCTATCCCATCATATCATATCCCAAACTCTTCTGTACTATCCTATCCCATCATATCATCATATTCCAAACTCTTCTATCCTATCCTATCCCATCATTTCCCAAACTCTTCTGTACTATCCTATCCCATCATATCATCATATCCCAAACTCTTCTGTACTATCCTATCCCATCATATCATCATATCCCAAACTCTTCTCTACTATCCTATCATGTCTTATTCTATCCTATCCTATCCCATCCTATCCTAAACTTTCCTTTCTCCTTCATTCCCTATGCTGAACTTTCCTGTCTTAACATAAATTCTCCTCCATTATTCCCTCTCCACTGGTGAAGGTTTGGTGGATCCAGAGCCTATCCCAGGAACTCTAGCATACACACTGGGAATACACCCTGGATGACACAGCAGTCTCACACTCATTAACACCTACCACGACCAATACATCTCCCAACATGTCGTTGTGTAACCCACACGGACACTTGGAGAACATGCAAAACTCTGCACAGAGAGCAGCCCGAGCTCAGAATCAAACAAAAGGAGACACCATTAGGCAGCAGTGCTACCTATTGTGCCATCATGCTGCCCACCCTTTAAACCCTCCGTGATCCACTGTGGCCCTTGTCATGGTCAGACGTCGACGAAAAAAAGAGGAGGAGAGAAGGAGGAGGAAAAACGTGCACGCAAAGGAAAGTGAAAAGAGAAATCCGTGCAGAAAAGACGAGAACAAAATGATAACGGTAAACAACAACAACAGCGTGGGAAGAGATTTCGCGCATACACTTGAAGTACAAGGCGGATTACATTTGATAAATGCTAAATTCCATCAAACTAATCTCAAGCAATTCAGAGGTCTTATAATGAGTGAGGGAGATTTCCACGGATTTCGTGCAGATGAAAAAAGTGCGAAACCCTTC